>NC_090782.1:2562500-2702500 GCF_040054535.1 Antennarius striatus | reverse complement strand
CTCAGAGCAATCAAACTGTTGTCTCTCAGAATATTACATAAATTGAAATATTAAATCAAACCACTGAGATACATCCAACGTCGAAATCATTTTGCCTCAGCCATTTCTCTGCTTTGTGGGTTGCAGGTGTTGGTGGAGTCTATCCCAGGAGGTTATTGGCGAGAGGCTAGGTATGCCCCAGACACATCAAGCATCACTAGCGCATCATGAACCCACCCAAAATATAATAAGACTCTCACCTATGGTCAATTTGAACTGATCACCCATTAATCCATTTTCTTGCACACTTTTGTTGTGGACAAGATGATAATGGCCACTTCTCCTGGTTTGTGGGTCGCGGCTCTGCTGGAGCCTCTCTCAGATGACTACGGGTGAAAGGTGGGGTACACTCTGAACACATCACCGGTGCATAGGGATAAAGCATTACTATCTAATTGAATTAGGGTATTAGAAAAATCACACCTAAGGTGCTTAGACCCAATAATAATAACTTCAGTTTTGTTAGTGTCTAGCATTAAGAAGTTGTGGAGCATCTGCGACTTAATATCCCTGAGGCAAGTCTCTGATTTAGCTAATTGGTCAAATTTGTTTGTTTTGATTGACAACTATAATTGAGTATCATCTGCGTTTCAGTGATAAATTATGTTTTCTTGTTTTACTTATATTTCCCAAGGCTAACATATATACTGTAAATTAAACAGTTTTGGCCCCACAACAGATCCTTGAGGTACTCCACAACAAAGACTGTCTGATCTGATGATTTATTATTTACATGAACAAAATGAAATCAGTCAGATAGATATGACCTAAAGCAGTTTAATGCTGAGTTTTTAATGCTAACTTCATCTATGTCAGTATTTGTTGAGTGACAATTCTCTGTAGTCTACCAGAGTGTTGTTTGAGCTTGCGGACTAACGGGTAGGACTATGGGGCTGGCCTTTCCTGCTTTTTTAATTTTCCTTTTTAGCAGAGTTGTTTTTAGAATGAATGTCGCACTGTTTGTGAGAAATTCAATATTTCGGCTGACAATAACAATGGAAATGACAATGATTTTATTTCCCCCAAGAGACCCCTATTGGGTTATTACAGAACTTACAAAGAATTTGAGCTGTTTGTTATAAAATAAATAAATAAATAAAAACAGAGGTAAATCTATGGAAAAAATAGGACGCCTACTGCACAATGTGACAAGAAAAAAAACTTTAAACATAAATTAATATGACAGATAACAATAGGAATGAAAGCAAGAGTTATTTACTAAAAATATGCATAACTTCTTTTGATAAATTTAAAAACGTTTCACAGTTTTTTCATTGGAAGACGAGAATAGCTGAATGAATTTTAGGCAATTTGGATTTTCCCAAAAGTACGGTTTAATTAGAGGTTTTCTGAGATGATCAAGAGCAGGGCAGGACAAGATGTAATGAAATGCGTCACCACAACTGTCAAGACAAAGTGGACAAGATGAATCGATGTAGTCACTATACGAGTACTGTTGATTAGCTATAGGGAGTGAATGATTACCACAACGGAATTTATCCAGAAAATTTTGATCATCGACACGGAGTATCTTAAAGATAGATAGATAGATAGATAGATAGATAGATAGATAGATAGATAGATAGATAGATAGATAGATAGATAGATAGATAGATAGATAGATAGATAGATAGATACTTTAATAATCCCGGAGGAAATTGCACATATCCACTGCTCAGTAAAGTGCAGCTCAAAACAAACATTATTTCTAATAATTCTATAATTTGAGGGGGGTATATTCCTGTTAACTTCAGTTTGCCAGTCTTGGGTAGATATATCATCCAATCTTTGGTGGATTAAATCTGTAATTAATCAAATGTCATTGTTTTGAATACCATCCCAAAAAGCTGAAAAAAAACATTCATTTGCATGTAACCTTAATATCCATCTAGTGCTCAAAATATTACAGTCGTGATATTTCTTAACCAGTTTAAATATTGTATAGTAATTTGAAGATTTGTTGAATTTAGCGTTGTAATTAAAGCTGACCCCAAGATATACATAATCATTGACTATATCAATAATACTCTGATCAAATGTAAATGCCTTAAACTTTTAACTTTACCCTTATAGAATATAATATCTTTGTTTTGGAAGTATTGACTCTGAGATTCCAGGCAGAACAATATGATTGAACAGCGTTCAAGGTTGCCTGTAACTTCACCATCTGCAAGAATTACAGTGTCATCAGCATACAGCAGCACATATAAACATAAGAAAATTTCAACATTTTCATCCCTCAGTAAACCTCTATATAAAGGCCCTTTACCTTTATATAGAGATTGTATAATTCCAATACACCAGTCAAGTGGAATTTTATCTGAAGCCAGAACGAAATTGAAGAGTTTAGTTATAAATGCATTTAATTCCTGAGTACTGTTTTACAGACATCCATTGATAACACTGTCGACACCACACGCTTTGTTATTATGGAGATTCTTAAAAGCACAAGAAATGTCTTTATTATTGATAAGGCATTAATGATGAGACGTTTATCTCATTTAATGCAATGGGTAATATCACATGGGTTGAAAACATTACAGTTTCCAGATGAGTCAATCTTTTTATTTAGAGCTTCAAAATAGTTAACAAAATATTCTAAGGTTACTTTACGAGGTGGAACCTTTTGACCCGAAGATTTATTTATTAATTTCCAGTATTCCTAAGAGTCACTCGATTTCAAGTTCCTAAGAGACTTTTTTTGAGAATTCCGTAAGAGACACTTATAACTCTTAGACAGATTATACAGTTCAACCTGGGCCTCAAATTATTTCAACTTTTTACATTTATTCTTACATTTAAAGTAGTCAGCTCTAGCTTCACTACATGCATTAGTAAACTAAGGCTTGTTAAGTTTTTAAACAGAATTTGAAGAACTGTGTTTTGTGAAAAACTTTTATACAGGTCAGCAGAGGTAGGTACACAGAAAACTCACACAATAAAGCAACTAGACTCCTATAATGCTAAATGAGTGGTTTATTCACCGCAGAGCATGGCAGCACAAACAATAAATGCATGGATCAGACAAACAAACAAGCAAACAATTAAACAAACATGTCTGTGTTGTTAGAATAAAAGTGTATCTCATCCTCCTCAGAGCACAGAACCCAAAATCACTTCTATGATGCTAGACTAAATGTGTCGTTTAGTTCCCACAGAGCATAGCACTGTACCGGCAATTCTTTGGTTGAGCTAAAGCAATCATATGGTGTCATTCCAAATGTGCCTCGTATCTTACCTTGATACACGGATCGGAGAGCCCACGACCCAGGCAGAATAGCATCAAACAATGCTGGGCGTCCGTACGCAACCCGCAGCTGACTCTAGCCTGGAACCGGAAACTCTCCGCCTTTATACTTTTGAACAAACGAGGTCTGCATGCGAGCCGGGGTGGCCAGCCTGATCTCGCAGGCACCCCCCCCTTCGGTGGCACCAAACTTCTGGAAAAAATAGGTTTCTCAGGCAGTGTGGGGAAGCCCTCGCTACACCTGGGAATGCAGTGTAGGAGGCGTTCACATACCCCGAGAAAAACACCTTTATCAGGCGACCTTGCACACTGGAATGGACCAAACCAACTTACATGAAAGCAATTGACTGAAAACAGGTGGCATAATAATATTCAAACGTGTGAAATTCCCATTACAAACTGACACAAGGAAGTTTCTTTGCATGTACCAACTTTCTTAGCGGGTTTAAGAAAGACTTCACATAAATTATTACCAATTTCATTTATCATATCCTGTGAAACTATGCCAGTATCTTCATGTAAGTCATCCATGTGCTTGGAAATTATTGCTATAGTCTCGACGTCAAAGGATTCCATATAATTTACTTTCAATTTTGGATTAATTAGAATAAAGGAATTAATTAGTATCAGCTTCGTTCATTTAAGGATTATTGAGAGCCGCCTTTGGTTCAGCATTACTCCCCGGAATTCTGATGTCCAGATTCAGAGCACAATGAGCATCAGAAATACATTTATCCAATGGTTCCATACAAAAATTATTAATATAAAAGGAGAAGCAATGAAATAATCAACAGTACTACAACCAGCAGCAGCATAGCAAGTGAACTCTGCAACCCCATGGTCATTACCAAAACGACCATTAACAAGCTTAAGTTCTGCTATGTTACATAGCTCAAATAGCTTCTGACCACTTGCATTAACATGAATATCACAATTGCTTCTCTCCAATGACAGATTATTATCAATAAGTAATTGCTGACAGCCATAATTATAAATAAGGGCTGATTGATCATTGACAAAATGATCACGTAACCCAATCCTGGAATTGAAATTACCAGCCAAGAGAATAGGAATATCATATCTGATATTAAGAGAATACGATATCAAAAATTCCTGAAGTATGAAAAATATAAACTTCATGCAAATGTATACATTACTAAAAAAACATGACCACAAATAGTTTTGCTGAATTTTAACATCACTTGACATACAGTATAATCCTTAACAAGGACACAAATGCCATGGATACCACCAAATTTATGGTTTTTGGCCAATCTCGGCATTACAAGAGGGGTAAACTCTGGAAAATCAAGTTCATTTAGACGGTCTGTTTTCGTTTCAGTCAAGCATGCAATATTATAACATGTAGTACGGAGTCCAAAACTCCTAGTTTGAGTTTGCCTTGTAAACCACACACATTAATAGTAACAATCCTTAGTCTCCATGGAAGTGCATAATTCTGATCATGCTCAATGTCTCGGGACAGACAGGGGTCTGGACTGTCCTATGCTTCCAAGAGATAAGTTCCAATTCCTTTCACCTTTTCCTCAGACCAGCCAAGTTAAAATAAGTCTTTCGGTGATTCTATGGGCTTCTAATGAACCTTATTGTTCCCAGCGTCCACCGTGCAGTACATCTTACCGTCAATGGACCACACACTTCTGATTCCATCATCCTTCCTCAGTTCACAAGTTATTTTCCCTCGAAGCGCAGTAAGGTCATCGCTTATGTAGACATCTTTGTAGGCAGGATTGTGACGCAGTTACTTCTTGTTTCTCATCAGAAGGATTTTCGTTCCAAGTCTGACAAACCGAACAATGATGGGTCAAGGGTTTGCTGGCTTCTCTCTAGGTATGACTCAGGGCCAGGCGGTCACTGACGCCAACGTCATTCCCAGATATGTTAACTCCAATGTCTTTAGCGAGTTTAACTGCGAGATCAGTGGTTGATTCATTAGCAGCCTTGGGCAAACCATAAATCTTGATATTTTGTTTTCTAGAATACTGCTCCAGTTTGTCTATTTCCAGGGAGTTTTTGTGGGCAGTAGTTTTGACATTATCATGAGTTGAAGATAACTTTTTCACCTCCATGTCGCAATGTTATGATGATTTGTTGATGATGATTTGAGTTGCTTCATTCACAGCTTCAATCACTGTTTTCTGAAAACAAGTTCAACAGCAAGCATGAGTGTAGTCAGCAGGTCACCAAGTACAGCGGGGTCATTCAACAACAACGTGGTCACACTCAAGCTCAAACCTTTTCCTCTTTATGTTACGCTTTACGTAACATACGTCCAAAGACGGACACTTTATTGTCACTAGTACAAGTATTTGTCGATATATCTGCTTTCTCCTCCGAGAGGACAGAAAATGAGTTTGCACAGTTTGCCATATATTCTTCCATCCAGCCAGTAGCTCAAGCCTGGAGTCAACACACACGGTGGTGATGTCCGAATCTCACTGCTCAGCTCTGTCAGGCTAACGCCAAGCAACCAACACACTTCCAGTTCAGGATCGTCTCTGACCCCTGCTCTAGGCAAGTGCTAGAGTAGGGGTCAGGGGAGCATACTGAGGGTGATTCTTTCCTAAAATTGAGGTATTACAGCATCAGAGAATGATCTTGTCAGGAAGGTTTTATCCGGTGGATTAACACTGGTTAGGGCAAAGTCAAAAGTAACAAGGGAGAAATCTGACAAGATCACGACTATAAACACATGTTGTGATTCCTTGTCAGACACACAAAACAAATTTATTCTTCATTTTGTGATGGATGGAGACCTGATGTGTACTGGTCATGTTATAGTATGGTGGTTAGTAGCCAACGTACGACCAGGTTTTGCTAAGGTGATGTAGTGAAAACCCATTACAGTGTGAGTGCGTGCGTGTGTGTGTGTGTGTGTGTGTGTGTGTGTGTGTGTGTGTGTGTGTGTGTGTGTGTGAGGAGGCCATCAAGTGATACCAAGTGATACCAAGCTTCATAGAACAGCAATTAAAAACAAAATTTGATTCCATTCACCCTATAACTTCTGCCTTTTCCCTGTCAAAATCATCTCATTAAGGTTTTGTATATCCATTTTTTCTACAGACAGATTGAAGCAGAAAGCCTTTGTGTTTTTTGTTGTATTTAAAAAAAAAAAAAAGACTAGCTATTTGGAAAGTACTTATTTGCACCCAAATACTTGTGACACTATTTGAGTTGCATGGAAAATGAAAATGCCATAGAACTATAAAATGTCATGAGAATACATCTAAGTAAAACAAATATAATTATGGTCCCATCTGCCTGGGCAGTCCAGGTATAAGCTTATAAACTGGTACATTCACGCGATTTTTTTTTCTCCACCTGCATTTGTTAGCTATAATTGCATTACTTTTTTTAAATTATGCCAATCTCCTCTTAGTTGATGTGGTTGTGAATGGTCATACAATGCAGATTGGCACTTTTAACATGAGCACACACTGTCAGAGAGACGTAACCTTCCAGTGGTTACTGAAGAACGTGGCTGTTGAGTCAGCTTTAATGAAACTAAATGTTATTGGACTTTCTTCATTGTAAAGGCCACTATTCTCTCTCTATTTTGAATTACAACTGAGAGCAAATGGTTAGGGTTAGGTTTCCAATGGAATACGTTAATGTTACAGCAAAAATTTTTGTTTTTCATTATTGTTCAGATCTCTTTCTTGTGTATATACAGTACGTGTCTTAAACATGGAGATAAGCAGTTTGCAGAGAATTTCAACAGACCAGCGTACCTGTTGTATTTCCGCCTCGTAGGGACTTTGAACATCCAATTATAATTTGAGATGCAGCTTTCACCTCCGCCCGAGTCTGTTGTTCTCCGCTCAACCGATTCACACTCCCTCCATCCCTGTTTGCTCCTCTTCTCCTGCCTGTCCACCTGTTATTTGAGATGTTTGGAGGCCTCAGGCCAGCCTTAGGAAACCAGTTCTCTGAGACCCTTTCTTTCTGTACGTTCACTTCTTATCTCACCTAATTTAGGTGATTTCCTCTCTCGCTATCTGAAAAGCTGATCTCCTGATTCTGTGACTGGGATGCTGATTGGCTGACCTGAAGGAAAAGTGAGTCTGTAGGGTTTCGCTATTGAGGGACTCAACAGGAAGTCTTACGAGGTGACTTTGAAACTATCTGATTATCTATTGTGAGTTCAGAGTCATACTTACAACATAACAGTACGATGAGAGATGTTTTCATTAGAGTGTATTAAAGTACGGAGACAAATGAATTATTGTGCAAATCTTTTGGCTACTTCCCACATTGCAGTCTGTTGGATATGACAGGACAGCTAAACATGGTCCAATGATATTTAATTCTCTGTGAATTAATGCTTCACCTTCATCAATCGGTTCCTCGTCAAACGGACATGGGTTTGATGAGGATACCACTAAATACCAGTAAAATACATTTAGTTTTTTTAAACTGACCTAAACTGGTAAAACTCGTCATCCAATGGAATGTGGAAATGAAACGTGAGTGGCTGTGAAACAGGGTGGAAGCAGAGGAAACCCTGAGTTTATGGAATAAAAGCTGCTCCCAAGGTTAGATCCAGAGAGTCTGTTACCGTGGTAACAAACACAGAGGTTCAGTTACCTCGCTTTGTGAAATAGGCTAGGGTTACTCCTCTGACTCTGAGTTAAGTTGCCTCACTTTGAGAAACCGGAAACCCTGGTTTTCCCACATTCAGGGTTAACATTCACAGGGTTTCCACTAAGCCTGGTTTGTGAAACGGACCTCTGAAGAACATCACAGCACTGTCAATTACATTTCTATTGTCATTTCAGGTGATTCTCATCATGTGGCCATTCTTCAACTACTTGATTACGTTTATGTGTTCCAGAACCACCCGTGAAAAACAAGATTCTGCAACATAGCGACAAACTATTTATTTTATTATTTAGGGCAATTCAAACGCTTATGAACCCTCCCCATACTGATATTAAACCACCTTATATCTGTATTATCTTTTCCCACAGTCTTATAGACTATTTAAAGCACTTTTGTGTTTTTCACGGAACTGCGCTGCGTTCCATAAGTCTCGGAA
This sequence comes from Antennarius striatus, assembly GCF_040054535.1. Classification (NCBI taxonomy): domain Eukaryota; kingdom Metazoa; phylum Chordata; class Actinopteri; order Lophiiformes; family Antennariidae; genus Antennarius; species Antennarius striatus. The sequence goes on along the minus strand of NC_090782.1, from coordinate 2,694,155 downwards.
CGCAGCGCACTTCTGGACGCTGTCAGCCAACAGCATGCGCGTACGGTATCACGTGACTACCTACTAAAAATCTGCAATTTTGTGAAGCCGTGAATGAAGAAGTTAGTAGCACCAGCAAAGACTTTAGGAGCACCGACCCAAGAGCAAGGCAGTGACGGAGCGATAGAGACGCTCCGTCCATCTCCGTTCCTCCTCTCTCCCTCGCCAAGGAGAGTAGCCGAAGCTGCGCTCTCATTGGTTCCTGGCAGGAGCGCGGTCCTGCTCAGAATGTTTCACGCATTCTCCTGCAGATCCACACTCACGTGTCCACATCAAACAAACTGTCGCGGTAGTGCGTTCGAGGGTGTACATTCGGCGCCTATGCTTTGGTCCGCCTCCGGGTCAGGGGCCAAACTGAGGCACTACCTGGGTGTGGCTTAAATAGCACATTGTAGCGCGCTGTCAGGCCAGCCCGGGACCTGGACTCAACCATTTTGGTTATTATTATAGATTGCTGTAATTTTAAAACATCACTAAAAGATGTTTTAATGTTGCCCCAAGCTCCATACCATTAGTGAACATTCGTTTGCATTTTTCTCGGTCATTTAGCCCTCAGCTCGGACTTCAGGGGATAATTATGCGCAAAAGATCTGTGCTTTGTTTCATCGTGGTGCTTCATGTTACCACTTTTAATTCATGCTACGTGTTCAGACCATATGACGTAAAATGGTTTTGAACTGCCTGACGGAGGAATAAACATAAATTTCATCCACTCATTGTTAACCAGCAGTTTTCCTCGTTCACCTCCCTTGGTTTGGAGCTCTGCTGTCTCCCTTCTTCTGTGCTCCTGTAGCGGTAAACTCACAGCGGTAGAGAGATGTCTCACTTCCTGGTACGCTGACAGTGCAGGGTAGACAAACGATCTGATTGGTTGAACTGAGTGGCGCTATTACCGTGTTAACTGGAGGAGCAGCGCCCACCGTCTGTACCCGCGACCGTCAGAAAAAATGCGCCAAGAAAATCTACTCTGGTGAATTTATCATGGAGTGATCATGGGATCCGGACAGAACCATCACATCCGCATCCGGACCGCGGTCCGCCATTTGGTGACCCCTGCTCTATAGAGAGAGAGAAAGAGCGAGAGAAGAGGAAAAAAAAGGCCCACCAGATTTTTTCCCTAGTTGCACCGGGGCTCCCAAATATATTTAATAGTCGCACTGATAAAAATTTGGGCGCATATGCGACCAAAATGGTCGCAATTTCGAGTCCTGCTCTGTAACTCCGTGCCGTAAGGCAGAAAAATAGAAAACATTACATCAAGACTGAATATAACAAGTATTGAAAAAGATAAAGATAAAAAGTTATTACACATATAGAGTGAATGAAAGTGAAAGAGGGCTTGTGTTTAATTCAGAACAATATATATGTGGACATCCTTCAAAGGGTGAAGAAATGTGAAGCAGAGGGCAAAACGATTTTGGTGGTAATGGTGGTGGTGATAGAACTGATAAAAAGACTTTCTTGGCTCAAGTTTTTTCAACTAAAAATCCATCACAGGATGAGGACACACACACACACACACACACACACACACACACACACACACACACACACACACACACACACACACACACACACACTCTACCTTTAAAGATGCTTTGGATGGATATATAGGGAATGTTCTTCACCCTACTTTGCTTTTGATATTTGTTGTTTCAGGTTAAATACACTCTTATATTCAGGCTATGAGTATCTGCTGTGTCTGCAAATGGGACTGCAAATGAGAAATTATGGTTAGAATTATGGTTATAAAAAGACTAATGACAACTTAAGAAATTGGTTTTAACCACCCACTTCTAAATTGTGTCATTAAAGTATTTGGTTGTATATCTGGTTGATTTTTATTACAGATTTGCCCAAGGCCTTCAACTGAGGCAAGTGGACATGCTGCAGGAAGGAATTACTCGGAGTTCTGCAACTCCGAGTACACTTGCAGACAAGCTGAGGAGAGTTTGCAAATCGGGAATGAAAAGAGTGAGAAGAAGAGGCAAGCAGACTGTTGGACAAAGAGCAGAGATTGTTATGATAGATGAAAGCAAATTTGGCCAGAAAAGAAAGATATGAAAGTTACACTTATGAGTAATACTTTGATGCCAAATACGTGATTTTGTGTCTAAAAATGTGTACTTGATGTTGGTTAAGTCTGTGCTAAACTCAGCTACTGTCAGTAGAGACATTAAAACCTGTTTTTGTCTGAGGTGCTTGGAGGTGTATCTCCTGTATCTCAAACTACTGCATTATGGAATAAGATACATTGTAGTTCATTGATGCAATCGAGGGGAATGTTGGTTTTAAGAAACTACATAATTCCTACACCCCAGAACAGTTCAATATTTGTAAACATGCACCACTACTCCAAAGCTAAAGAGAACTTTTGAATTTTTGTCTTATGATTTACTCTCTCCCATTTCCCACCATTATTGCAGAATCATGGTCTTCATTTTTAAGTATTTGCTCTTGCAAATTTCAGTACAACAGAAGACGGGCAAGCAACAGGAGTTCCTGGGTGTTCGGAATGCTAGGAGGAGACCCATTCTTAGGATTGTGCATCACCGTTCAGACAGACCTCTCTTGCCTCTAATAAAGAAGCACGTTCGTCATGGAAGCTCTGTCATTTCAGATGGGTGGAGGTCTTACCGCTGTCTTCAGGATGAATTTAAAATCACCTGACTGTCAGATTTTTTGTTGACCCTGTTACAGGTGCACATACACAAACCCTGGAGAGATTTTGGGGTATTTGCAAGTCAACTGTCTAGAGACAAAGAGGGAACCGCACACAAAAACTGTTGAGGGATCACTTGGATGTAATTGAGTGAACTTATTGGCGTGGAAACCATCACAGTAACGGAACACTTTGAATGCTTTTGCATGACATTAGGAAAAAATATCCAGTATGAAACTAGTCTGAAATGTAGATAAAGATATCAAGTTGATGTTTATACTGCCACTCAAAAGTTTTGACACACTAAATGTACTGTTACCTCTGAGAAAAGGCTATTATCATGGACATGAAGGCCACTCCTCCCCTTGTTGATGAAATATTAAGACTATAGTGAGCTTCTTTGTTCAGTGAAAATTCTGTTATATTGTATTAGAAAAGTGAAATATTTGTGCACAGGGGAATAAATCACCTGATGCAGTAATTATAGAGCAAGTTTAGGCTGTGGAAGTGCAATGTTTGTACTGTTCAGTATATGTTTTCTAACCTTTGACCAGTCATGTTGAGCTGTGCAGGTTTTATATTTTTTAGATTTCAATTTTCTGTATTTTTGCACTTTATATTGTGCAGTGTTTTTCAACAATAGAGTACCTGTATTATTATACAGTATGATTTACTTATACATTTGATACCATATTGTATGACATATTTACATACATTGATACACTTGTCAGCGTTTGAAATTTCAGGAAGACCCCATGACCTGTTTGAGCAGTATTTGTTGTCAGCCTTGGGAAAACCTGAACCAGTGGTTTAATAAATGAGGTATTTGTACTTGTGTTGTCCTTGTTATTCTACCACTGAATGAGAGGGAACCTACTGTATAGATAGATCCGTTTTTCGAAGGTGTAATACATCACTTGTTTATTGCAGTAGTTATGTACATATAAACTAATTGTGAAAAGGAGGCAACTTTAGATTAGGGAACATGTGTTGGTTAATAAGTGTTCAACTATTAGTGAATTAGTAATGATCAAGATGTCACTTTAGTATGGGGAACATATTCTACGCAACAAGGACTTAATTTAGAGTTATTTGGACACTATTAATACTTGGAGTTTTGTGTTTTGTTATGTTCATTAAGTGGTACTAAGGGAGAATAACTATTCTTGGGGTACTACCACCTTAGTAAGTCCATACTAAGCAAAGCATATTGAGATCGTAATTCATATACAACAACTTCCTTTCTTAGTACTAATAAGCAATAATTCTGAGGTTATTGAGGGAAGACTTAGTTAATGGCTTACTGGTTGTTTGATAAGGCCATGCAGAACAAAGCATTAATAAGTACTTAATAATGACTACAGTATTTTCCGCACTATAAGGCGCACTGGACTATAAGACGCACCCTCAATAATTAGTTTGTTTTATAATTTATTTCATATATAAGGCGCACCGGATTATAAGGCGAACACAATAAAAAATAAATACAATTTATTTGATAAACTACAGCGGCTGTAGTTGCGCAATCCGTCCAGTAGATAGAGCCGCGCTGCTCAGGCAGTCATGATTGCAGTCCTGACTTCCTGACTACCTTTGAATCGCCCCTGTTGTTATGTCAATAAGCCATTCTGAGCCTCATCAAGGAAACCTGATCACCTGATCACTTTGCCATCTTAGAAAGAAGTCAACACGCATATTAAAAAACCTGACATTAAAAACTGGTTAAATTCATTACGAGTGCAGTCAGTGCGAACAGAGAGGATTATTTCCTGATCTGAAGTTCGAAGCAGATATTTAAGCTCCGACGTTCGTCTTTGTTTATTAATTAAATATTCGATCGATCGGTAGTCCAGTCGGAGGTGAGGTGCAGCTATTTGCTGCTGTGTGTCCTAAACAATTTTTTTAACTAGTTTTTAATGTCAGGCTGATGATTTACTGTCAAATGTGACGCTGTTTTACTCCTAGAACTGACTTTAACGTCGGTGTCTCACCGCCGTGAATCTCACAGCACGTCGCTGCAGACACAATACACCAGCCTGAATGGGCCCCTCCGCCGCCCCCCCAGAGATATCAACTACTTTTGTAAATCAATGCAGCACACCAGACACCTTTGTCTAGCAGTGACTCTGCTCTTGAAATTTCAGAAAAGGCTGGAAGTTCAGCTTTGAGGGTCTTTCATTCACCTTTATGCCAGTTTCTCCGTGTGTTTCCACAGACTAATAGAATGGACCGGCACTAGATTCCAGCACAATGGAATTTTTAGACCAATTCAGTTTAAAGTGGGTTATTTCTGACGCCAAATAGTTAGTAAATACTGAGATCAGTCAGTCAGTCAAACTTTATTAATAGAATTGTTGAAAGTTCCTTATGTTTTGCTGTAATCACCGGTGCTCCTACAGTCTGCTCTACCGTCTGAGAGCAGCTCAGTCAGAGCTGGGACTTCGGTGACGCCCCTTGACTACCGTTGTTAGGGGGCGTGGGCCCGAGTGCCTTGTGAGGGGGCTCCTCTCGTGGCGGAGTGCGGCATGACTGGCGGCCAGACTGCCGGCTTTTTTTCAGCGACCATGTTTTTAACCAAAATTAATATGAATATTAATCCATATATAAGACACACCGGATTATAAGGCGCACTACAGGTTTATGAGAAAATTTTAGTCTTTTATGTGCGCCTTATAGTGCGGAAAATACGGTAATTAAGAGCCAATATGTTACTAATTTGCATGTTAATAAGCAACTAATTAATGGTGAATAGGTGTACCTCAAAATAAAGTGTTACAGAAACGTTTTATGATCAAACTTTTTTTTTCAATAATGTATTTATTTTTACCACCTAATATTCTTGCCATTTTTTTTTCACACAAAGTTAAAGTTTATTAAGGTGTGTATGTGTGTGTGTGTGTGTGTGTGTGTGTGTGTGTGTGTGTGTGTGTGTGTGTGTGTGTGTGTGTGTGTGTGTGTGTGTGTGTGTCTGTTTGTACATGTGTGTCAACAAAATGAAGGAGCTGATTTCATTGAACTATTTGTTAATACTTTTTCAGCATTGCACGAAGAAATCTGTGGGAAAAAACTATTTCATTGACAATGACTGTGCTTGTTGTGCAGAAGACAGTTAAGCTTTGAAGTGAAGTGTTTATATGGAGATATATTGTCTGACATATGGACTGTGTTGTGTACTGTTCCATTCTTAAGGTTAAGTCAGAATGATGTCATCACAGAGACATTCCCCTAATCACATCCTTTCCCTGTGCCCTTGTTAGTTCATTAGAAATCCTTCAGAGGCAACCAGAATGAGCTAAACAGACCTGATTGATAGGCCGGTGAAGACCCCAGCGGGTAAGTCCTTTATCCAATAATCATTCACGCACTTGTCCACTGAGTCCCCATCTGTCCTGCTCATCTGCCAATAGAGGTTGAGCTGCGTGTTGATATGGTGCTGACTGCCTCCCAACAGATAATACAGTCAGTCAGCAGTCAACAAACATGAGTGCAGGAAGAAGCAAGAAAGCTTTAAGTTTAATTTCTTTCACCTGGCTAGTATTACATGTAGAACTGTTTTAACATGTTCCTCTAAATGAAGCACTTAGAGAAAAACAGTGAAGTAGAAGGAAATTGTGTTCCTTAGAGAATTAAAGAGCTGTAAAACTCGAGTACTGATCTTTTTTTTCTATATAAAACTCTGATTCTGTATAAATTGGAATATTTCGTAAAATATAAATAAATGTAAACTTTGATCTAATATCAGTTAAATATGGTGTTAAACTGTCACTGTTAAATCTTACATGGTTAATGTGATAGTATCGTGACTGAGTATAAAAAACAGCACAGCACCAATGGTTCGATCCCCAGTCATCAACATGAATGTTCCACTGGTGTTGAGCGATTGCGGGAATGGTCACTGCTCCAATGAGCAGATGGTACTCTGAATAGTATGCAATGTTTGTGCAAATGTGTACAGCTCTTTGAGTGGTCAGTGTAACTAGAAAGACATTATATGCCATGAGTACAGTCCATTTACATTTCAAACATGGAGATACTTTACTGCCCATGGCATGGGTACCTTGCAAATTAATAAAGACACCATTAGTTTCAAGATTTACAATTTTGCTGTTGAGTCACATACATAAGTTAGTCATTTTGAGGTGTGTCCTTTTTTAGTCCGGAGAGACAATTTCAAACTACATTATGGGTATGTTATAACAGCATTCAGTAGCTTCATGCAAGAGTTCATCTACTAACATGTGGTGTGTTATGATGCACAAAACATGATGACTAGGACCTAGACCTGTGCATCAAATTAAGTCATATCAACATTAAAGACTATCTGTCAATCAGGAAATTACATAAATCACACAGGTGGGTTACAAGATGACATCAGAGGGAAAACCAGGTGAAATGTTTTCTCAGTGAAATCTGATCCAGATTGGAGTCTGAGTCAGAGCTCTTGTTAATCTTGTTAGGAATAGACAGACTGATATGAGCTGATGTCAGAAACTTAATATTCAGGGCAATGTGGAGCCTGAGTTGTTACGCATATCTTGACCTCATCATGTGGCTATTTGCAATAATTTATATTTATGACCTGCATTACCTATATGAAGCCTTTCTGTCTAGGAAAGTACCTTTGTTCCCCTTCACGAAAGGAAAAAAAAAACATCACTGAGTAACTGTTCTCTTGTTATTTTTTTCTGTCTTCAGTGGAATTTCATTATGTGATATTTCAGCACAAAAAGAACCAACATCATGTGTTTGTACTGATGATAACAGGAAGTGTCACTCAAATTAAAGAACAAGACTATGGCCTGGATGGTAAGAGTATCATTCATTGAATAGAAGCATAGCAGTTTGCGCCCACCCCCCACCCCACCCCCCTTCAGTCTAAATGCCAATGTAATGTTGAGCACGATACGCAACCCCAACTTGCTCCCCTGGTACTATGAGCACTCCCTTCTGCCCCACAGGGATGAGACAAATACAGAGAACACCTTTTTCCCTGGGGGAATTTCCCAACATGAAACACACAGCACACGAGCAAATGTATACAGCAAAGGTTAGTGAAAATAGTGGTATTGATGACGATAAACTATTTAACAAATAACGACTTATGACCAAATCAGCTTATTAACAACCCCACAGAGCCAATTCGGACGTGATATGTGGAGGACTAAGTATAGTTTTCTTACAATAACATTTGAAAATATCTGCTGACTCAATCCAGCTACACACTTTGATCCATGAGGAAATTAGCAGGCATCCCATTCTCTGACTGGTGTAACTACTACTTTAGAAATTTTGAATGACAAGAGTCTCTTATTTTAAGAGATTTATGTTACAGCCAAAGTTACATTGCAAAACAGTATGCATACATGCATGAAGCACACCAGACCCAGGTCTCTCCCACATCACTGATTAAGCAGTTGATTGGTCTGCAGGCCTGGAGTTACAAAGCACATAGTTGTATTGGAGTAATACAAGCAGACCGGCTGCCACAAGATGTGCGCTGCATGTTGCTGATTTGTGACAATGGCACATTATAGAGCCAGCTCCTCACACGTGAGTGGAACTATTCTCCAGAAAGAGTCTTGTTGTTTGCCTTTATGAAAGCCTGGGACAATGATTGGCTTAAAACCATGTGACTACGTACCAAATCCACTGATTGATAGATGTGCAGATGTACATGACCTTTTATTGTTCCTTTTAGAATTTTTCCCACTTGCTTTTCCCTCTTTTAAGCTACTGCCTATCCTTTTCAACTGCGCTACTGCCGCGGTCTTGGACTGCGGACCGGAAGTCACCAGTTGTACAGGAGAATAACAGGTGTATGTAAATTTTAAAGTACATACTATATATATACAGTATGTCCCTCTCACCCTTGTGGGGTGGTATCTGTGTGTCATCCTCAAGCTTGGGTCCTCTACCACAGTGGTCCCCAACCCCCGGGCCGCAGACCGGTACTGGTCCGTGGGTCATTTGGTACCGGGCTGCTCAGAAAGAAGAACTTATTTACATTACTTCCGTTTTATTTATTTCGGAGTCTGAAACACGTTAAATTTGAAAAGTGACGTTTGTGTGGAATGACGCACTGACACCCTGCTTCCATTTCCAACCTCCTGTCTTTGTGAAAGCGATTTTCTGCTGTGACCAAAAACCAAACCAAACTGCGGAGTAGAGCAGACATATGGTACACACTTCAGGTGTCATTGTCTCCCGTTACCCCTAGATCAGCGGTCCCCATCCACTAATTCCCATTATTGAAATTATTATTATTTGATTGACTTGTTCACCTTTCTATTGGAAATGATCAATATTTCTCCTGCGTTGAATGCACTGATTGTAAGTTGCAAAATTTCAAATTTAAACCTCATCAGTGCAGTCACTTGATTCGAGTTTTTAATGTAATTATTTCTTATAATTATTTCGTTTACAGAGATGAAATAGAGATGTTGATTATCAATTTATGAAAAAAACTTTGTTTATTGTCTGTTGATGTCTACATTTTACATAAAACCACTGCGGACGATTAATTATTAGACTACAGCTGTCCTGGCGTCATTAACGATTGTCGAGCAAATGAAGACCGGTCCGTGAAAATATTGTCTTCGATGAAACCGGTCCGTGGCGCAAAAAAGGTTGGGGACCGCTGCTCTACCAGAGGCCTGGGAGTCTGAGGGTTCTGCGCAGTATCTTAGCTGTTCCTAGGACTGCGCTCTTCTGGACTGTGGCTTCAGATGTTGTTCCAGGAATCTGCTGGAGCCACTCTTCCAGTTTGGGGGTCACTCCTACTACCACGGGGACCACATTAACCTTAACCTTCCACATATGTTCCAGCTGTTCTTTCAACCCTTGATACTTCTCAATCTTTTCGTGTTCCTTCTTCCTGATGTTGGCGTCAGCTGGAACCGCCACATCTATCACCACTGCTCTCTTCTGCTCTTTGTCCATCACCACTATGTCCGGTTTGTTAGCCAGCAGCTGTTTGTCGGTCTGGAAGCTGAAGTCCCACAGGATCTTAGCCTTGTCGTTCTCAACCACCTTCGGTGGTATGTCCCATAGGGATTTGGGTACTTTTAGTCCATACTGGGTACAGATGTTCCTGTACACTATCACAGCTACTTGGTTGTGCCTTTCCATGTATGCTGAGCTGGCGAGCATCTTACACCCAGCTACCACATGCTGGACTGACTCTGGGGCTTCTTTACATAGCCTGCACCTTGGGTCAGATCTACTGTGGTAGATATTGGCCTCTATTGCCCTTGTACTTAGGGCCTGTTCTTGTGCTGCCATGATCAGTGCCTCAGTGCTGTCTGTCAGTCCAGCTTCATTCAGCCATTGGTAGGTCTTCTTGATATCAGCCCCTGAAACAGTGCAAATTTGAAAACAACATTTTGCCATTCACAGTTGAGCTCTACAGCAGGGAGCTTACACATGCATGTGTGTGTGTGTGTGTGTGTGTATGTATGTGTGTGTGTGTGTGTGTGTGTGTGTGTGTGTGTGTGTGTGTGTGTGTGTGTGTGTGTGTATGTGTGTTTGTTGGTTGATAGTATATTCTTGGACTGCTCCAAACAACAGCCAATTCCGTGGTTCCACAATTCGGATTATGTCTCATGGAGTGACATATTATGTCTCATACAGTCAGAGAAACCCAAAAGGACCCTCCAGAGCAAGTATAAGCGACAGTAGCAGGGAAAAACTCCCTCATTGAGGAAGAAACTCCGGTCAGGACCCAGAGTCTGGAGGGCAGAGTCAGACTCTGGAGGGCAGGCAGCCATCCGCTTTGAACAGTTGGGTGGAAAATAAATACAATGGAGATAAGGACAGGGTCAGGGAAAGAAGAAAGGTAAGCAGCGGATAGGCCAGGTAGTCTGTCTAAAGTTTAGATCCATCAGCTGAAGATGGAGGTGAGATTTTCAGGTTGCATTCATTGACTCCTGGGTTCTTGTCTTCTATACTTGTTCCCCAACTTTCAAGTAGAAGCATGTAGACAGCAGCAGTATCTTGCAAGAATGTAAAAGTTCAACATTGTGTAGCAAGAAAAGCAAAGAAATAAATAACAGACGCTCCTAAAGTAAGTATTGTAACTCCCTTTAACGGGAAGGACAAAAAAATACCTTCAGCTGTCTCGGCCTATAGCAGCTCATCTAAAGGAATTTATGTCATTCCTAATTATGACCTTCTTCTCCAGAGATCTTCCAGCAAACTGCTGTGGTGTGGATGCGCTACATTTAACAGTGGCCATTTGTCATAAAATGGCAGTTTCACGTGAGTTCATCAACCAGTTTATTTGCTGACAGTAAAATTATCCATCAAATGTAATCTGACATTGAAATACAAAAACACAAAGGCGAACTTAATAAGGAACGGGTAACTTCACTTTAGTGTAATAAACATTGACAGGAGAGAGAAATGATTAGTCACAGATGAAGGGGTGCACGCTGCATAGAGAGGAGTCAGCAACTTTTAACCTGTTAACTAATTTAAGTCACTGCCTACTGACATGGGTTTAAAGAGGATTTCATTTGATTTTTTACCTCAAAATATCTTCAAATCACAGAAGTCCGTTTTTTTGTTTTTTTTTCTCAGAAGGTGTTCCTGCTGAGATTGTTATATCCTCAACACAGTTCTGGATAATAGGTTGAAAGTGGATTGATGGATGGATGGATGGATGGATGGTTGGTTGGTTGGTTTATGTTCATGTTTATTTATTTGACATGGACATAAAAAAACACATTTCTCATTGCACAGTTGCATCACTTGTAGATGTGTCACTTTCACCACCTGCATCCGGACCAGCCTGCTCCATCCTCCATCCCGTCCCCTGGGGGACCTGCTGCTGATGGGCCGGCCGACCCACCGGAAGATGGTGGCTCAGATGTGGACACTTCCTCCAGCTCGTCTTCCTCTTCTGCAGACGAAGATGTGGACTCCGCTGTCTCAGAGGAGTTTTAGCCCCCCTCCGGCCTCCACCCTCCCTCCCAGTTCAGTCTGGGACGTCTGGAGCCGTCCCTTGAAGGGGGGGGGGGTCCTGTCACAATCCGCTCCTGGTTTTCCTCTCATCTGCCCAGCTCTACCTGCCTTCCACTCCCACCTCATCAGTGCAACTGCCTTCACCTGTGTTTCCTCACCTGATTATCACCTGCCTGCTCAGTACATATACCCTCCCATTCCTCTCAGTCTCTGCCAGATTGTCTTTGTGTCATGCATAGCTCTCTCGCGTTTATCTCCGGACTGCTCCCTCGGTTTCGACCCTGCCTGTGTTCGACCAGTCTTCCTCGTCTCTGCCCCGGTAATCTGACCAGCCTTCTGTCCTTGACTACACTGCCTGCTCGTTCCCTGTCTGCTACCTGTCAGCTGGGATTCCTGTTTACTGAGACTGCTTTTCTGGAATATTGCTGCCACTCTGTCCGAAGCTTCAGAATAAACTGTTGGACTTTTCCTGCTCTGGTCTCAGTCTGTGCTGTACTTGGGTCCTACCTCTGACCTGTTACAAATACAGTTGCCACTTGCTGAGGCTCGTGTGGTTGCTCTATCAGAGCTCGGGAGTCTATGAATCAGTCCAGAGAACAGAGGTGAAACATGACCATACAAACATTTAAAAACCAGTTTAGTAGTAGAAAAGAATACAAAATTTTCAAACGTAAAATGGTTGTGTTAATTTAGGATACCACAAAGGTGCCATCTCATCGGTTTTTGATCCATGATTTTTATAGCCTGTTTGTATAATGTTATTGGTTTTAAGACAGTTTGAGAGGATTGTGACCATGTTGTAATACTGTATGATAGGTGTGAGAAAATCATGACATGCATGTACAGTACTGCAGTTTTGGCTGATATGACGGAAAAAATTTAGGTTGGGTTTAACCTTCTTGCATATACAGTACTGTATGCTTTACCAGTTTTTCAAATTTAAGGTCTTTATCCAGGACTATACCTAAATATTTTACTTCACTCATTTCAGCAAGAGTTTCACTTTTGATTCGAACCTCAAAGGTATCAGCAGCAGGCCTGCTGCGGATGGAGATGCACAGTGAAACTGTTTTTTGTACATTTAAATTAGTTGTGATGACTCTAGCCAGTTTGAGATGTTCTCTAATTCCTGTGTCAGCTGCTCAGCTGCCATGCTGGCTTTTTTAGCAGATGCATAGATGACAGTGTCATCAGCATACATCTGGCTGCTAATGTCTGGACAGGTATTTGGAAGACTGTTTATGTACATAGTAAACGGCAGCGGTCCAAGTACCGACACTTGGGGCACTTCCATGTTGTTAGGGAGCAGCGTTGATTTCTCCCCATCGACCCTGACACACTGCTGTCTCCCTCCCAGATATGACTTAAACCACTGCAGAGCTTCTGCTGACATTTTAAAGTATTTTAACCTAGACAATAAAACTCCATGATGGACAGTGTCAAAGGCCTTTTTGAGGTCCAAGAACGCCGTCCCCACAACATGTCCCGTCACCAGTAGTCCTTTGAACCGGTCAAGTAAGTAGCAGTTAGCTGTTTCTGTGGAGTGCTTGGGTCTGAATCCAAACTGCTGTGGGTGCAGTAGTTGTCTAGACTCAAGTTGTTCAGTGAGTTGTGTATTAACAATCTTTTCTAATATTTTAGAAACAACAGGAAGAATGGCAACAGGTCTGTAATTACTAGCTAAGTCCTTGTCCCCTGATTGGTTGGTTGGTTGGTTGGTCCAAAAACCTTAAGTGTTTTTGGACCTAAAAAAACACTCTAAGGTTATTGACAGAGGAGCTCTTAATTAATAATATACAGTAATCCCTCAGTAGTCTTGGTTAATGCATTCCAGGAAATTTCGCAATACAGCGATGAACTATGTATTTTATTATTTACGGTGATTTAAATATTCATGAAGCCTCTCCATACTAATATTAAACCACCTTCTATCTGTATTATCTTTTCCCACACTCCTATAGACTGTTTAAAACACTTTTGTGTGTCGCAGAAGTTCCGATGTGTGTTTCACAGCTCATTTCGGGATGCTGTCAGCCAATAGCAGGAGTGTACAATATCACGTGACTACCTACTAAACATCTACAATGCAATGAAGCCGTGCATCTTGAAGTGCAAACAATACTGTACCACAATTTTCAAGGGATCTGCATGTGAGACTTGGATTTGGGTGTAAGAAACTTTTGTAAGGAACTTTTGTATAATTTCTTACTGGTCAAGATTGTAAAAAAGTGAAAATGACCAAGATTATCAGGAAACCCTGTCTGTAAAGTGTTTTCTGCTTGTTTATCAAAGCATGAATTAATAACCGGGGGGCACGGTGGCCCAGTGGGTAGCGCTGTCTCTGCACAGCAAGGTGGTTCCAGGTTCGCATCCCACTCTGTGCGGAGATGGCATGTTCTCCCCGTGTCTGAGTGAGTTCTCTCCGGGATCTCCAGCTTCCCCCCACCTCCGATAAAACATGCTGTTTCTCCAAAAAATATGATTATCTGTGTATTTTCTTTAATAATAATCATTTTCATGTGTTCATATCACGTCATATTGTGTATTACATAACTACAGCAGTGTGTATCTTTCATCATTTCCATTTTAATGGCTTAATTTTATCAAAATAGTAAATTATAACTAATAACAATCACCCAGTTAAGACTCCGGTTAGCCCAGCAGCACTGAATTAAGTATAACATTAATTCTTCATCAGCTGCTGTGACTTCGAACTCTCAGACGGTCTGTTATGTTGCCTTGTGTTGCTTCTCTGTCTTGTCGTAATGTGTGTTATTTGTCATGCGTTCTGTCCTTTCCCTCAGGAGCTTCTTCTGTGTCATTCTGTGATTGATATTGGGGGTACAGGTGTCAATTGTCCAGATGCTCATCACATCCAGTCTGCTTCAAATGTCAGACTTCAACCACACTAAGCTACCCAGTCATAAACTCTGTTACATTTAAACTTTTTTAGACTACTTTTTTCCCTCAGCCTGCATGCCACAATCCAACTCTTGCCTTACTCCCCTCCCTGGAAACCGTACTAGCTCAGCTCAACCTTAACCGATTCCTTGGAGCCTCTCTGTTTGGCTTCTTGGCCTCCAATCGTATCTCATGCCTCAGCCTCCATTCTCCTCTGTTCACAGAGAAGCTACTCCCTTTCAAAATGAATGATATACAGTAAATAAATAACATATTCTATATGTGGTAAAGTGCATGGTTAGTTATTGTTCCTAACTACTAGCCTAGTACTGCTGTATTATGGATATTCTCATTTCCTATAAAATTTTCTGAGAATAACCATCACAATAAAGTGTGGTGCATCACCGTATGTGATTATTGGGAAATTCTGATGTGCTTTCTAGATCATCCATCCATCCATCCATTTTCCTTCTGCTCATCCGGGGTCGGGTCGCGGGGGCAGCAGCTTAAGCAGGGAAGCCCAGACTTCCCTCTCCCTAGCCACTTCGTCCAGCTCCTCCGGGAGAATCCCAAGGTGTTCCCAGGCCAGCCGGGAGACATAGTCTCTCCAGCGTGTCCTGGGTCGTCCCCGGGGCCTCCTCCCGGTAGGACGTGCCCGGAACACCTGACCAGGGAGGCGTCCAGGAGGCATCCTGACCAGATGCCACCTCATCTGGCTCCTGTCGATGCGGAGGAGCAGCGGCTCGACTCTGAGTCCCTCCTGCATGACCGAGCTTCTCCCTCTATCTCTGAGGGAGAGCCTGGACACCCTGCGGAGGAAACTCATTTCGGCCGCTTGTATTCGGGATCTCGTTCTTTCGGTCACGACCCACAGCTCATGACCATAGGTGAGGGCAGGAACGTAGATCGACCGGTAAATCGAGAGCTTTACCTTTCGGGTCAACTCCTTCTTCACCACAACGGACTGATACAGAGTCCACATCACTGCAGACGCTGCACCAATCCGCCTGTTGATCTCCCGTTCCATTGTACCCTCACTCGTGAACGAGACCCCGAGATACTTGAACTCCTCCACTTGGGGCAGGATCTCATCCCCAACCTGGAGAGGGCACTCCACCCTTTTCCGACTGAGGACCACGGTCTCAGATTTGGAGGTTTTGATTCTCATCCCAACCACTTCACACTCGGCTGCGAACCGCTCCAGTGAGAGTTGGAGATCCCGGCTTGATGAAGCCAACAGCACCACGTCATCTGCAAAAAGCAGAGACGCATACTGAGGCCACCAAACCGGACACCCTCAACCCCTTGGCTGCGCCTAGAAATTCTGCATAAAAGTTATGAACAGAATCGGTGACAAAGGGCAGCCTTGGTGGAGTCCAACCCTCGCTGGAAATGAATCCGATTTACTGCCGGCAATGCGGACCAAACTCTGACATCTGTCGTACAGGGACCAAACAGCCCTTATCAAGGGGTTTGGTACCCCATACTCCCGAAGCACCCCCCACAGAACCCCCCCAAGGAACACGGTCAAACGCCTTCTCCAAGTCCACAAAACACATGTAGACTGGTTGGGCGAACTCTCATGCTCCCTCAAGGACCCTGCGGAGGGTGTAGAGCTGGTCCACTGTCCCACGGCCAGGACCAAAACCACACTGCTCCTCCTGAATCCGAGATTCGACTTCCCGACGGACCCTCCTCTCCAGAACCCCTGAATAGACCTTGCCAGGGAGGCTGAAGAGTGTGATCCCCCTATAGTTGGAACATACCCTACGGTCCCCCCTCTTAAAAAGGGGGACCACCACCCCAGTCTGCCAATCCAGAGGCACTGTCCCTGATGTCCACGCGATGTTACAGAGGCGTTGCAACCAGGACAGTCCCACAACATCCAGAGCCTTTAGGAACTCTGGGTGGATCTTATCCACCCCCGGGGCCCTGCCACCGAGGAGCCTTGTTTTCTAGATCAGAAATTTTAAATAGTTAAAGGTGAATAAAAACTATCCAACTTCAACAATTTAAATTTAATTATTTACTCTATACTGTGTGATGAGTGAATGAATGAATGAATGAATGCATGAATGAATGAATGAATGAACAAATGAATAAATATACGTGAGTATTGAGTATTATTAGATCTTTCTCTGTGAATTTGTGTGAACATTGGGTTCATTTTTGCATTACCTCAGATTCAGAAATCACAGGAAAATATTAATCATTTTACAATTTCCTTTCAGTCTTCTGTGCTTTGCATCTCTCTTTGCAAAGCAGATAAATCCTTTATAACTTGTTAATGTGTCCTTTGCTTGTCTTTTAATGAAGGAGTGCTTGATGTTGATGTGGGTTCAATGCCAAATTAACAGATTCAGTCAGACATAAAAGAAGAAAGATACAAAAAGAGAAACAAAAGATTTATTAAAGATTATTCCAAAATTAATCGTGAAACAGTAACAACTATTCACACTATACTTCATTTTGAACCATGTCAGGCAGGGGTGTCAAACTCAATTTCACCAAGGGCCACATCAGCACAATGGTTGCCCTCAAAGGGCCAGAAGTAATTGTAAGGCAGTGACTAAACGTAAATACATGTACAATCAATGCAACTATGCTATTTTTAAATAATACTAAATTCTTCACTTATTCAACATACAATTGTTAAATATATACAGTATTTGCATAGATGTAAAAAAACCACTTGTTGGTCTGTTATTGTAACATAAATCCTTAATTTGTCAGGTTGTTTTCTTTTACTCTGCATGAAAACAGCTCAAAAAATCATTTGATGACTTTGTTCCTACTCATCCACCGTACGTCTGTGTGATATAGCATGTCTCCATGCTCTGAGCCCATTTGCTGCAACAACAGCTGAAACTGGTGGTGATTAAGGCTGCGTGCACAAATGAAGTTCACTGTTTTGATGAGTGTGGTCACTATATCATCCATCCCCAGCGTCTTCCCCTGAAAATCCCTGTAAAAGCGCTTTGAAATGTCTGTTCATGTGATTAAGTGCTTTATAAAGAAAAGCTGATTGATTGATTGATTGATTGATTGATTGATTGATTGATGTGTCAGCACAAGAAGAAATATGAAAAAAGATGAATGGAGGAATTGATGAATGTCTGTCTTTCTTAATTCCAATTGTTTAGAACATCACATTGGTGTGGAAACAGTGCAGTCTATTAGTGGGAAGCCGTCACTTTGTGGGCAACATAATTGACACGCAATATGGAAAATATACGTAGTTTATGGTCAATGCACCTTTTTGACTTATTTACTATTAAATAATCAGACCTCAAGCTACATAAAATGATGTGGCGGGCCACATTTGGCCCATGGGCCTTGAGTTTGATAGATGTGATCCAAGTGCAAAATTAAATCTTCACCTGATTTAGTAGGATTGAAGGCACTGTATTCTTTATCTTGTCCAAACAGTGAGTCATATCAATGCATGAAGCAGGCTGCAGAGGCTGCAGAGTGTTTGTGTGTGTAGGCAGCTTACGATTTGTCACACAAACAGAAGGGGGATGTTTTTTAAAAAAAAATCTTGCAAATAAGCAGTCAGTTAGCAATCAATAAGCGCTATGAACCGAAGAAAGATTTAATTTTCTGTGCCGACTACAATGCAGAGATGGCCTAATGGACCATGGTCAGAGGAATTTGCCTACTGCTAACAGTTCACTCTCATGTCAGACTCCATGTGGTCTTTTGGTTTTTCCTGTTGGCGCATCATCTGCAGCGTTTCCTCCTTCTTTTCTTCACATCTCTGAAAACTTCTGAGCAGAAAGAAATGCACAATGTAATTATGTGCATTCACCAACATGGAGACTGAAGACATTTCAGGTCAGGTTGTGAGTAGGAATCAGCAAAACTCTACTCAGAAAACTCTTTCACAACAATATCTTTTTAAAGTATTGACGGGGTTGTCCCCCTGTAGGATACAAATGGTGTATTGGGTCCCCTAATGTTAATTGATGCTCAGGTGTAAGTAGGAACCGATATTGGCCAGATAGGTTTCTGCTGGAATCATTAACTGAGCCTAACGCTGAACTCTGAATGTTTTGCCAGTTTGAAGTTAACTATTGGTTGAGTTAAATGACAAACGTAATGGAAAGAAAACACAGTAATCAAACATAAAGGGGCGTGTCGCACATTGATTACCAGGAAGCACATCAGCGTGACATTCACATCAGTGTGGTGGAAAACCTCAGTGATTTAAAGCTTGGCTTAGCCTCTACACGTCCAGCGTCCGTCCACCTATCGCTGAGATGCAGCCGGAGCCTAAGCTTTAAAAGCTCCACGAGCGTGACAGACGGGACGGCTGCTACTTTTGTCACACAGCTCGCTGCATGCCTCTCGATCTTGTACGACTACAATTTAGCTTGTGTTAACTGAGGCACTTGGATGATTATGTGACGAGACGGGCCAGGGTTATAAGTTCTAAAAACTGACAACGCCACTGTCATGAGTAGGTCAGTCCATGTTAGAAAACACTAAGCATAGGGGTGCTGACTCCTCTGGTACATATTCTTGTTTTTTTTTAGTACATAGGCCAATTCAGAGTTTTGGGTTTGTCCATCTTGTTTATTTTAATTTATTCTTAAAAAGGTACCGGCTCCGTTTTAGTGAGTCCTACTTTTTGTTGCATTAATTCTTTGTGTTGAGCAGCACCCATCGTTCAGTCACTCTTAGTTTGGTTTTCACACCTCAATTTGTTTGTTTGTCACTTAAGCTACGTTGTTTTAATAATTTTACTTGAAACATCTCAATCTGGTTTCATGTTGTGTTCCCTTTCCCACCACGAGCTAAAGGTCGTAACACTTTGCCCCACTTACATTTTTGTTCATTATGGCATTTATTATCAAGTCTTGCACGATTTTGTCTTTCATTATTTGGAGGGATCTTTTCTGTGCACAGCATGTTCTGTTGTTGTCTGCGTCGATTCTGTTTTTCTTCGACTTCCTTTCACCATCAAAACATGCAAGTTAGGTGAATTTGTCACTCCAAAAATTGCTTTCATTGCAGACATGTCTGTGTAGGTTCTCAGTTATCCAGGTCATGGTTATCCAAAGCTGTTTAAGTCAATCCACTGGACTTTAAGAAAGTTCTTGAAGACGTTTCATCTCTCATCCCAGAGACTTCTTCAGTTCTAAAACTGAAGAAGTCTCTTAGATGAGAGACAAAACGTCTTCAAGAACTTTCTTAAAGTCCAGTGGATTGACTTAAACAGCTTTGGATGTCATCGCAGACAATTTTTGCCTGTGATGAACTAGTAACTCATTCCCACCTTTCACTGTACCCAGCAGATATTGGTTCCAGCATAACCCGTGATCTTTAACCAGGATGCAGATTAGAAGTCTTCAAACAATATTGCTAGTTCCACGAAGAGTCAAAACCCAGTCAAATGAAAGTTTAGATTAAGGACCATTGTATTATATTTTTATAATTTTCTGTGTGCCAATTTAAATGGACAACTGGCCACAGTTGGCCTGCATAATGTAGTTTGGACAACCTTGTCTTAGAATAAACAACCCTTGTCCTTGACATGCAGATGGACTACTCAGTCCTACAAAGAGCTGTTTGATCTCCTGTGTTGGGCCATCCACATGTGAAATGGTTGTTTTGTCACCCAATGTAAACGTCTGGGCAGTACTCATTGTATAGAACTGTATACAGCTCTTAGTGTGTGACTTGGCGTCTTGTCCTTACGATGAACCACCCTCTGTCTCAGGGTGTTGCTGTGCTCACAGTGTACAGGAACATTGAGTTTATCAAAGTTCTATTTCAGTTCGTCTGACACCCCCAACAAATATAGAATGACAGTACCTTTCTGCTTGAATTCTCTCTCTCTGTGGTCCATTCCGGGTCTTCTGGTGGATTTAACATGGGGCCAGTTGGGGTATCCACATGCATGGAGTGTGGTCCATATGTGTGTCTTCTCCCTCTCTTTCACCTCTTAAGTTATTTTGGGCACGATGGTGTTGGTCCTACTGTTGTGCAGTTTTTCAGAAGGTCATGACCACATCTGCTTGAGTAGAAACAATTTCCAATACAATGGTTAGTTCTACAGGCAGAGAAATGGCTGTGCCATGGGGTCGCCCGTGTCACCCGTGGCAAACTCCACGGAAGATGAAAAACACAAAGCCCTTCCTGCTCACAGTGGTGCTGCTCCAAGTCATTGGTTTCGATATGTGACACCAGGATTAAAATCAATCCATCAGATTCGAACAGAGTGGATAGTTGAGGCCTGAGACACAACCGGAGATGACAGAGGCTCGAGACACAGCAATTATTGACTAGACAGAGAAGGAGGCTATGGTTGGATTGAACAAGCAGAACAGTTTCTCAATGCGAAGCACTCAGAATCACCCTTGCTCGAGCAAGCACTGAAAAATCTTTCATTCACAGCATTCTTTTACTTTGAAGGACTCTGGAACACTTGGCCTTCAGAGCTGCCATGACTGTGTTGTTTCTACATTAAATGAGCAAGGGAATAAGGTGATGCCACAAGAAAGTCGACAGTGGGCACATTGCCACACAGCTGATGCAAACAACTCCCATTTTCAACCTGTCATAATTGTTCTTGACATACAAAGCTGAGGTAAGCATCAGCCTCTCATTACAGAGAATGGAAATTGTCCAATTTTAGTTTCCATGTGATCAATCAGTGGAGCTCAACAACAACAAAAAAACTCTATACTTTATTAAGGAGAAGCTAGAGGAAAGAAATGTGTACATAACATACATACATGCTATAATACAAAGCAACACACATTACGTAGGAACACACACACAGACAAACACACACACACACATACACAGGAAGAGGTATGAGAGCCACAATGCCAATAATGCAGATCGACCACTTAATCCCCACTGGTCCGTCTGTCATTGGGCAGCGGAAGAGGCCAGAGATCAATACACCTATTACCTGATATAAGAAGAGGAAGCAGAGAGAGAAGCACAGGTGGAGAGACAGCGCAATATCGGGACAGGCTGACATGGTGTATCTCATATCAAGATAATAACCCTGGTGGTCTCCTGACAGCTGTCTGGATACAGAATATGATGAGGGCTAGAAAAGAGGACAATATGCACGGATACCCTCTGGCAGCTGGGGACACACTATAGCAGGGACACGGACATGAAGACAGACTGACTGACAGGCAACTGCAAAGGCTGATAAATGAAATGGGACCAATTGTACACAAGAGCATGCATTAGCGTATATGGGATGCATTAGCGTATATGGGAGTGGATTGCATGACATGGCAGATACAGTACCGCAACTTTGCCTTTTTAAATAGTTTACCTCCACCATGAGGAACCACTAAATGCAATAGGAACAGGCTGCATGGGTGAGTTGCTCTGAAAGCTACTCTCCTCTCAAAGCATTGTTAGATTTAAAGTATTGTATGTACTGTATATAATATGGTATAGTAAATTATGTTTTATATATTCAATCAGGAAAGAAATGTATAATAAATGAATAAACAAAAGAAAATAAGACTTGGTTACTTTTTAACAAGCATATTTGTTATTATAAGTCATTGATTATTTAAAACAAAATCACAGACTATGATTCAGGCCAACAGTGTGGACTGAGACTAAGGCCGACACTAGCAGCTGAGAATTTGATTTCAAATGCAGATTAATGCTGACCTGCAGATGGCAAGATATGACAGAAATGAAGCTTGTTGTTTCTGATGCTATCAGTAAGAATTATTTTTAAAACATGCATCGTTCAAGCAAAGATGCTATAAGGATTGATATAACAGTAGCAAGGCAATCGGCAGTCATCATCATGGTACTGATATCTGTGCTCTGTTAGCTTGTCTGAGACACACACTTAAAGTAACACACAAAATCAAACCTTTTTTATATATACTTGAGGGTACATGTTAACAAGGTGATTGTGGAACATGGACAACAACAGAAAAAATAATTCTCTGCCTAACATTTACTCTCTTTCCGTTTTCTACTATTATCACAATTGAAAATATGGGATGTGAGTGCAGAGCAGAAATAGAATCAGAAATTGCTCACAATCTCCCTCCTGTCATCAGGATCACAGGTCTCAGCCTGTGAGTGAGTCAGAGTCCTGGAGATCATCTCCAGATCACAAATGATGACAGTAACAAGTCCACCGTCTGACAAGAACATGAAATGACACGGAGAGCAATTAGAAGACTAAATGACTATGTATGTCAACATTGCAGCAGACCAGGATCTTAGTGCACTCGTTCCAAGCACATGAAGCTTTATTATTTAAATACAATGAGCCGTTCACCAAAAATTGGATTTGGTTAGTCTCTAATGTCACTGTTCGATAATGCTGATAGTGACTACTTTAGCTACAAACCTCAGTGTTTGTACATTGGGTACATTGGCAGTGCTTGGAGTGTAAATGTGAGGAGTGAGTTGACATATTTGTTTCTATGGAGAAAAAAAAAATCAGAATAATCCAGAATTTCATGATACAATAATCCTATTGTAACACTCTTCATAAAAACTACTGTGGCAGCCCAAGTGAATAATAATGGATCTTAAGCTCAATAACTAAACACATACACTTAATACTTTCTGATAACAACTTTTCTGGATAAATCAACAGATATAAAACTTTCTGAATGTGACACAATAAAACCAGGGCTTTGAACCAGAATTTTTTGCCAATCGGTTCGTTCCGAACAGAAACGGAATTATAACGTTTCCGGTTTTGCGTTCCACCCATAAACTGACGTTCCTGAACCGGTTAGAACGAAAAAATAAAGTTCCTGAACTGGTTAATAACGTACCTTGTAAACATAAATATGTAGGTGCCATATTTTGCGCACCATAAGAGGCACTTAAAAGCCTTAAAATTTCTCAAAAATCAACGCTTTTAACATGAAGCGTCTTATGTGTACACTGAGTTCAGAAATCTGTAAAAATGTTTTTGTGTGACTTCAGTCAGCGCTCCGCCAGATCGACCATTGTCCGTTGACATAGGACGTATTACGTCACTACGTACGCTGGCAGCGATGGACCAATTAGAGAACATGACACGAGGCTCCATCCGGCACACCTCCGGTAAGTACCCGGTACCGGTATAATGGAAGCGATGGATGAGAGACGTGAACACCCGTTTACCAGGAC
Organism: Antennarius striatus; assembly: GCF_040054535.1. Taxonomy (NCBI): domain Eukaryota; kingdom Metazoa; phylum Chordata; class Actinopteri; order Lophiiformes; family Antennariidae; genus Antennarius; species Antennarius striatus. Next base: position 2,670,460 of record NC_090782.1, on the reverse strand, counting down.
TGGGAGCAGTGCAGAGGAGTTACACCCCCAAAATATGTGCGTGGATTGCGTATCCTGGACTAACTTGTCTTCTTCGACTTTTGTCCGATGTTTCGCTAAAGCCGGCATCATTACCAGACAGACACCCGGAAACATGACGGTCAGCGATAGTGACATTACCGAACTATTCAATGCAGACCGAAGATGAGGACTTGGAAGGATTTAGCACTAATTTATCAAAAAATAAATAACATATTGAAAAAATAATGTCGGTGTATTTTTTTAAAATTTAAATACGTAGTAAAACACAGTTCAACCACAGTCACATTTTTTCTCCCGTTAGCAAGTATGCACCGAACAATAAGGTGCGCCTTGTGTCCGGTTAAAGTACAGAAATAAACTCCGTTATTTAGACTGCGCCTCTTTATACAATGAGCCGAATGGTGCGCAAAATACGGTAACTTAAGGACTTTTAAATTGGCAACTAAAGCTATATACTATGGACTATAATTATAGATACCCTACAGTAAACTGTACCACAGCACTACACCACTGCTTTGTGACAGTTATATCACTGTAGTTAAGGCTAATGCCTCCTACTTAGACACTACATGAAATAAGACAACAATAATTTCCGCCATGTCATTTATTGTTTAACAGCAGATTTTCATTGTGCATCTCCCATAGCTCAGTATGAGAAAATAGCAGAAACAGAGCTACAGATACTATTTGAACAAATAGCCTAACAAATGACTAGATAACCAAAAAAAAAAACTTTTTCACATTGCACAGGCTGCAGCTACTATTAACAACAATAAAAAATGGTATCTTGTAAGTTTAAATAACAAAATTTCAGGCTAAATCTGACATTATTAAAATAAAATCAGTGAATATGTCAAGGCCCATTCAGTACCTTGTAATAAGAAAAAATAAATCTACTTGTGCAGGTACAAAAACAATCAATAATCACTTTTTGTTGAAGAACTATGTAATTTGGCAATATCAAACAAATTGAAAGTGAAAAGTTTTAACAGGCATACTGGTGACCCCTCAAAGGCCTACTGTATTTTGCATTACAATCCAAACCGACTATTCAAACGAATGAAAAATCTTCCAGGACATGATCATTCAATGATGACGTCAGCGGAGAAAAAGTAAACTTCAAACATGAAAATGCTCGTTCCACGCTGACCTGGGTGACAGGGAGTGCTATGACACTCATTGCAAGTTTCTGCAAGTCTGGATTTGTTGCAGCCATGGATGCCCAGTAACGCAGGATGTTCTCATTGCGCTTTAAACGTGGTTCTCTTGCATAAGCATCCAACAATGAGGCAATGGGAACTTTGCCCCTTTGTACGACAGTGGTTTCTCTTTCTTTGGCCATCAGTAGCTTATCAATTTCATCATCATCTTCAGACGAGGATGATGGCGTGCGCTCAGCTTCGGCTTCTGCGTTCACCAAGTTTTGGATGGCTTCCCAAGTGTGGCACAGGTGCATTTTAGCCATTTCACTTTGCTTCTCTGTCAGAAATAACCTATACCTTGGATCAACAAATAAAGCAGCCACGAATGCATCATTTTCAAACAATGAATGCTGACGCTCTTTCATGCATTGGTCCAAGTGTTTGGCAAAGGGGCTGTCAATTTTGTCAGTATCCAACAAGCATATCAATTATATTAACAATTATAGCTCTTTTAAGGCCCATTCTTTTGAGAATGGCCACAACATTTGGAGTGCGCAACTTTTTGGCAACACACCTTGCTGCAGATATAATGGTACATACCCCTTTGTCTTTCAGTGCATCTTCCACTGCCAATTGTAAAGTATGTGCTGAACAGCGCAAACTTCGCAACACACGTCCCTGGATCACAGAGTCAATTTTAACCACAGGCTCTTCTTGATTTTCATCAGAAGGTTCTGTGTCCACATCACTCTTGCCATCTTCATCAATGCTCTCATTTGCTTGCATGTCAGACAACACCCTCACTGCTTTTTGCATGTTGGTACCGTTGTCCGCTGTAATTGAGTATACCTGCTTCAAGCTGACCTTATACTCAGTCAGTACCTCCTGTACAACTGAGGATACGTAGGAGCCCGTATGCCTTTCATTTAATTCTCTAACAGCCAGAGTTCTTAAAACAATGCGTTCCCCACAGGCATATTGCACATTTATGCTGAGAACAGAACAATCTCTGCATGTAGCACTGTCAATTTTAAGCATAAGAAGCCTACCATTCAGTTCATCTACAAGCTTTCTCCTTTCATTTTGGGCAAGATTTGCCACCTTTTCACGAATATTGGCTGAATTAATTGTGAAACCATTTCCAATGGCTTGTTGCAATGGGTAGATAATCTTTCTAAAGCCAGAGTCCCCCATTAAAGAAAATGGTCTGCCATTAACAGTTACAAGCTCCAAGTATGCATCTACTAGAACTTCAGGAGTGATAGACATAAGGACTGCTTTTGGTTTCTTCACAACTATTTCATCCAGAGTCTTTTGCCCTGTAGAAGCTGTTGTCTTTCGGCCGACTTCAGTGGATGAATTCTTGAAGATGTCTGGATGCTTTCTTTGAATGTGTCTCTGTAAATTGCCGCCATGATTTCCCTTAATTTCAGATCCACAACCCTTGATGTTACAAACGGACTTGTTGGTAGCTGGGTCATACGAAAAATGCTGTCGCATGGGATTCTCACAATGTCTCCCCATCTAAAATGTGAAAATGTCCAAAATTAGTACAAACCAGCATTTTAGGAAATAAATGAAGCCCTTGTTAATGCGTTTCCAACATTGGCTTACTTGTCACAGCCCAGCAAAGTAAACAAACACGTGAAATTAACTCACTGGCCATAATTTAAAAACGTTAATTATTTTTAATTTTTTAACCTTAATATCTTTTCAATGGGGAGAGTGGCCGACGGTCTGGTGGAGCTTGTCAGTGAAAATCAGGCTTCAAATCATGTGATTTAGTGACATAAAACAGAGGATGGAGAATCAGTGGAAGATGGAGAAGTTATTACAGGTGAAGATGCAATGAAGTGTGCGTATGTCAGAGCTCACCAAGGAGAGAACACGGTGTCGATCTGAATGAAGCATCTTGTGATCGGTGAAGAACAGAAAGGAAACACCGATAAATGTCCGGAGCGTCGGAGGAAGTGCACCGAAGGAGATTAATTGCTACAAAGCGTGGGCAGTACGGGGACATACTGCACTGAAAATGACTGCAGCCAATGAGTTCATGTTTAAAACATACATTTTTAACATTGACACACTGCAGTGTTTACCTGTTGTGAATAAATGGTGACTGGGAGACTGCTTTTCCTAACTGCTGCTGTGCTGATAGCCGCTACTTCCCTCCGCTCTCATCCCGAGTCGAGTGAATGACAGGAAGTGAAACATGAGGTCAAATTTTTCTTTTTCAAGAATGGAAAAAAAACCCCCGGTATTAACCGGTTTACAATTATTTTCTATTCTAATTGTGTTCTGGAACATTAAAAAATATAGTTTTCGGTTTTGTTTTCGCTCCTGCCAAAATACCAAAAGTTTCCGTTTTTTGTTTTCGTTCCATGACCGGTTCAAAGCCCTGAATAAAAGTGTGCGCAAAAGAGCCCCTATCTCTGTCCAGCAATAAATTAATTGTGTTTAAGAGACACCATGACCTGTCTACCGTTGCTCTCTGATTGGTTCAGTAAGATGAATAAAATTCTCACGTAGCCCCTCAATGAAACACAATTAAACATTGGGAAAATTTGTACACTGGGCAAATAAGACAGTTACTTTTTAACATACATATGAAGATCTATCTGGTCATACCATGCAAATCAAAAGCAGGGAACGGTGGTCACACTTTTGTTATAATAGGACACGAGCTGGCCGTAACAATTTTTATTTGTAACTTTGATTGGCTCCTGTTCATACGGCAAAAAAGAGACACAACTAGTGTCTGCCTCTTCTCAAATCCATGAATGTTCAGGTACCATGGTCATCACTATCAGTGTTTTTCAGAAAACGAATAATGTACATGAAATGGGGATAGGTCTCTGATTGAGAACAGTGATTACAAGGTCGTTCACAATAGAAAAGCCCTTTCACATGAACTGTATGGGAAACATTGAATCTGAACATGTGTTCAAACCTCCTTTTAACATATTACGTTACATTAATTAGAAATGTTGATCATATCACCCATCCATCCATTTTCTGCAGCCACTTATCCTCTTTTGACTTTAGAAAGAAGACTGAACACTCTAGGGAAGCATGTAAACTCAAAACAGAAAAGACACAGGTAGATTTGAACCAAGGACATGTTTTATTTCAGTGATCGGCAGCAGAACAACAGTTTAATAACTGCGGTATAGAAACAGGACCTCAGATATGCAGCATAAATACACACAAATACACACACAAATGTTCTATGCCAGAGCATATTTTCAAACAAGTGCTGCTCCTTTATTAAGTGTTCATAAATTGAGCTTGACATGTTTTTTGTTATTTTTAAGAGTTACAGTGACCTGGGGTCTTTTGAGAGATGACACATTCACTTTGTATGTTTGGCTTACCATTTCTGAGATTTAATGGCTGATTAAAACTGTTAAGTGTTTGTTTCACAAAATAAGAAATTAATTATGAATCAAATATTGCCAATAATCTAAGGTACATGTATTTCATTGTCATTTAAGCAACAAAATAGGTATGGTCGTTTTCTGTTTTTCCCAATTACTCTTTACGGGGTTGTCATTTGTTGGATAATATCCAAGCTGAAAACAGGCAGGATATAGGGTAAACCTTGAACAGTTCACCAGGTCATCACAAGACTGATGTAAGAAGAGATTAACATCCATCATGCTCACATCCAAAATTTTTAACAATTTAGCATCTTCTAGTAGTGAACCCCACCTAACACTTAACTAGTTTGGACACCAGGGTTCGATAAATATTAGCATTGTCTCAAAATATGATTGTGTGTAGTTCCAGTGACAACCACTCCTCCTCTGAGGTAAAAAAGAGATAACCTGCATTATATATTTGAAAATGAGATATAGGTTGTGTCCAGTTCATAATTGGGGATTTTCTATAAAAGTAAATGTCTTTTTCTTTGGCCCATGCTACACCTTAAATCCCTACAAGGAAACTGACTCTTGCATCTGAAGTCATTAACAAGTTTTTTTTTGTAGAAATTAAGCAATATAACTTAAATCCAGTAAAATCTAGAATCTCTCATAATCCTTCAGAAAGCTTTGGGTGATGCTATTTTACCTCACATGAAAGCATCATGCAATGAGTTGGGATTACAAAGGGCTGTTGTTGTTAATCTGGGCTTTAAAAGAGATGGTGTCAGTTTAAAAAAAGTTATTTTGTGTCTCTTTTACTTCAGCTTGATGAGTTTGGTTCCTTCCTTCATGTGTGGTAGAAATGTGTTCAACAAATCAAGGACGGCCAGGAGCTGAACGGATGGACAGAAGGGGCGGATGGTGCTGACAAGAGAGGTTTGGACAATGGATGGACAGATGTCCGTGCTCTGTCCGATTTGACAGACCTGATGCAAACGGGCAGGACAATGGAAGCAAGGAATGGAGGAAGGACATGAAGCCAACCTTTCATTTCCATGGGTACACAATTCACACATACCAAGACATGATTCATTATCTCTTTGTCTTCTATTTTCTCCTCTTTCACACTGAAGATGTGAATCAGTAAGTATGCTTCCATATTGCATGATGAGCTTGTTTGAACTTTGTACAAGGTGCTTGGGGGAATAATGGCAACAACAGTCATTACTATTTGCAGATTTAAAACTGTCATATGATAATATCCAATAGAAAACATAAGTACAATCTCTGTCTTCTATTTCTTTCTCACCTTTGTCCATTTCAAGATAAGATGTAAGACAGAAACTAATTTTGAAATGGTTTGAGGCAGTGGAGGGGATAGCAGGATACAGGTGGAAGGTGGGGGGGTTGCCTCTTTCCAATTTAGAAGCCTGAAAACATTGCTGGCAGCTCAATAGGCAGTGTTATCAGAAGGGACTGGTCATCCTGCAGCTGGACGGATACTGACCAGCGCGTGTCACCAACGCCTTAATGGCCACTACTGCCTCAACTTCAGCAACACTAGAGATCATGAAGGTTAGGACGTAGGCCTGACTAAAAGGTAGGGTCTCCTTTCTCATCTTTATGTTGTGATAGGGATTCCTCCTCAACGTCTTCATCAACATATAAGGGATTTATCTTGGCCTTCAGCTGTACTTTGGTTATTGTTTCTCAGACAGGGATGGGAGCAGGGCCTGACCTACATTCTGTTCCTGGTAATTTGTTTTGTTGCCTCCATCACTGGAACGGTTTGTTCATGTACTGTAGCACAGTCTTATAAATATTATTTTAAAGATTGATTATCGTATTTTCCACACAATAAGGTGCTTGGCTAAGGATCCCCCGAAAATGGCGTCAGTGAAGTGACACGCTCAGTTATCCAGTTGTAAAATGGACTAGAGAGTCGCAATTTTTTTTCCAAGCTTCACCGTCTCTGTTGATCTGCGATTCCATGCGTGCCCTTATTGCCGCCACTGTGAAAAACCAAGTGAAGCAAAATAATTCAGCGCTTCCCATCATTCCGGGATGATGGGAACACCCTGTTTACACCCAGTGTAAGTTCAACCAAACTCACTGTTTTGGTTCTGTTACATTGTTTTAGCATTTATACTGTATACCAATAATACAGTGCAACTTATGTATGGCTTAAGTACAGAAACAGAACCCGTAATTTAGAATGTGCCTAAAAATCTGGTGCACCTTATGGCTTCACTTTAGTAAGTAGTCATGTGATACCGTACGAGCATGCTATTGGCTGACAGCATCCGGAAGTTCTGTGAGTCTCGGAATGCAGCGCACTTCTGTGTATTAAAGAAACACTTAAAAGTGTTTTGAACAAACTATGAGAGTGTGAGAAAAGGTAATACAGAAGGTGGTTTAATATCAGCATGGGGAGGTTTCATAAAAGTTTAAATTACCGTAAATAATAAAATAAATGGTTTGTGACTATATCGTGGAATTTCTGTTTTTGCAGGTGGTTCCTGGAACGCAATAACAGCGAGTAACGAGGAGTTACTATACTGTATATTGCTACTCAATTTCATTCTAAATTTGAATGTGGAGTTGGTCTCTTTTTTATCCCAATGTATAAAAGCTTTGTAAAGAAAAAAAAAAAAAGGGCTGGCAGGTTTCACCAAATGCTCGGGGAGGAGGGATTGCCCTTGTTTTGTATCTACATGTTTATTTTTTATTTTTTTTTAAATTAAAAACTAGTTCCCTGATGTTTTACATATTATTTATAATTGACAAGCACAACAACAAACAAAAGAAAACATTTAGAAAACCCGAAATACAAATTTGTATAAATGAACTATGTTTATAGTATAATTTAGTCCAAAACAAAATTGGGTCCCATTAATAGAGAAGAATTTAAACCTTCACTCAACAGTAACATGCATGTGAATGTATGTGTGTGTGTGTGTGTGTGTGTGTGTTTCGTCTTCAGATGGTGTTCCTTACTGCATCTGTGACAGATACTGATGCCTTCATAAAAGAGATAATTGCTAATAGGATGGCCATCCATGCTGTCATGTTGGATGTGAAGGTTCTCCTCCGACTCCTTGGCAGCTTCTCTGGAAACGACTGAACAGCTGAAAAAGGTTAAGCATTCAAAAACTAAACACAGCATTACATTTTTACTGTTATGATTAATTTTTTGATTGCCTAACTGAAAAAACAACAACAGGTGAGTGGTGAGTGAAAAATACAACGCACAGAATCACACACACGGGTTTACCAAAAAACTGAAGGAATGAGTATTAATGTCCTGTACATAAGTACAACACTCTCTCCAATACAAGGTGAAAAGTAAGTAAAGAGTAAATGTCTTTGGTAACCTTAAACCACTGTTAAATAGTGTGGAAGAGGAAGGACAATCGTACAAAAGCTACTGGCTATTATAGGAATCCTCTCAACATTTCTAGCTGAAATGATCAAATAGCCTACATGCAAAGAAATGATTTTGGTTCAGTGTTTTATTCTAGGTAGGAATAAGGCATTCAGCTCACAGTACCTGCTCTCCAACCTGGATTTTCAACCTGGTGGGTACATCTTAGAAATTGTAGGATCTTGTCATATTTACTAAGTAAACAAGGACAACACCGAGCAGGCAGAAGAATGTATTTAGATAAAAATAGAAAAAAAAAATTACTTAATTTGGGATTGTCAGTGTGACAATTGTGAACTGGTGAATGTGTGTGACTTTCACAGTCAAAGTGCGAGACTTGGCAGCTCTGTAAGATATGCTGATTCTCAACCTGTCAAATTGGTACCTTCCTGTCAAAGACTTGACTGCTGTGCAGAGAGGAAACAGGAACGACAGGGACTTTAGCCTCAAGTTCGTCCTATTTTATTTTGGTGTGTTTTATCCAACTTTGAATAAGTTAGCACAGGTAAATAAAATAGAAAAGACATCTGGATATAGCTGAACATGAATTAACAGAGCACGACTTACCTGCATGATCGGATGAGAGGGTGAGAGAGAGAGTAAGAGATGGACAAAGAGTAAGATGGACAGACATGCTTGTGGAAAGGGGAGCATTAAAAACCTTAAAAAGTTAAGTTTTTGCAAGCTTACTAACCGACACGGAAGATAACTGAACTATTTAGAAGTAGCCATGAGTTGGGAAGTCCTGTTTTCTTCTTGCCATCTCTCGGTAAGCGAGCAACATGATGCTAATGTGCTAATTGTGGTTGAAATGCTACTCCGCATGATATGCTTGATATGTGAGAGGAAGGATGTTAAGATTCAATGCATTGTTTATTATTATTGTGTTAACATTTTGAAGCTGTGGAATTGTAAATAACAGTGTCCACATTTTATTTGTATTCTCATTTTGGTGTGTTTTCATTTTTCTGACCTGTTTATAGGTCAGCTGGAGCCATGGGTCTGAACTGGATGTGGCTGTTCATGAAGTTGATGTCTTCATGGTCGTAACATTGCATGTCCTTCAGCACATGGTCTTCAGATGACCCAACTTTCTTAGTGACTGCATGTCATCCATTACACAGCAGAATTTTCATCCAATTCAGTTCCATTTATTATTTATAGATCAAAACAAAACGTTATCTCAAGGCACTTTCCATGTTATGATAAAAATAGTGATGATACAACAAACTAACCACAGATCAGAATCAGGATCAAGCTACTCAAGAAACATTTTTTTCCTGTGCTGCACACTTTTTTAACTTCATACAATTTCTTAATGAGTGCTGAACCTCATGAACCTCAACCCATTCTTGGGTTTTAACGAAACTTTTGAGGACGTAACATACATACCAAGTCATTCTGCCGTCACTCATTACCATCTATTAGCCTGTGGATCACATAATTCAAAAAATGCTATTCTCCAGATCTACAAGAAGACAATTCAGCTCCGTTTGGCCTTCTCTGTACTTCTCTATCAACGTCCTCAAAGCATTCATGACTTGTCAGTAATAAACTTTTTAAACTTATGACGATCGGATAAGTCTCCTACTTTACCTAGATAACAAGAACCCATAATAATGAATAATGAAGCTTTGAAAGGTCTCTGCTTCACCTCTGTATCTTGGCAACAAGAGCGCAGATACAGAAGGTACAGGAACAAAGGATATTTTCCAGAAATGTAATGTCCAAACAGAGACAAGAGAAGAAAATACTTGGAATAACCTTCTCTATCTGAGCAGGAAGAAAAACAAAAGTTCAAGAGAAACAAAGGGAAAAAAGGAGCAAGAGAGATGATAAACGCATCTCTGGGGGAAAAAAGTACACAGAAAAGTAATGGTTTCAAGCAGTGGCCAGAACCAACTTCTGCAGACCACTAAGAGCTCTGTTCTGGGACAGCTGGCTTCATATTTAGAAAATCTGTCTCATTTCCAAGAAGTTATGTTTATTTTTTGTCTTGTGTCTATGTTTGTCATCCACTTCGTGTTTTATTTTGGTCTCATCCTTTCCCTCTCTTTGTCAGACTTCCTCTCTTTGTGTGATTTTCACACCAGTGTGATTGTCAACCCCACCCTTGATTGGTTCTCTACGTGATGTGTAAATAGACTGTCTCAATTTGTCCCGTGCTAGTTCATCCTGAGTTGTTGAACCAGAGAACCAGAATCAGTCCACATCTCATGCCTTAGTCAGGTTTCATTCTTTGGCTCAAACCAACAGTTTGAACAATTTCATGTGAATTTTATTATTAAAAGTTTATCGTTTTGAATTTTCCTCTCTGAGTCATTGCGGTTCTGCACAAACAAAACATTTGATAATTCAACAAACTTTAAACATAAAAATCAAAGGATGAGCAAATGTAATCACTACCTCAGACTTTTACAACTTGATGATCTGTTGGAATCATGGCTGCATTGTACATTTTTCATTACGTTTCTACTGTTTTGCCTTTTCTCCATTACAGAATATTCTAGGCTTTTCTTAATTATCATTTTATCATAAGACCATTACAGGTTTATGAATTGTAACAGTTGTAAACCACACAAATATTCGTAGATTCACACACTTAACTAGAATGGACTGCTCTCCAGTACATCGTGCTGTGTTGTCTTGTGTCACCACTAATACACAACATCAAAGGTTATACATGAGGACTGCTTCAGATGAGGGTTAGGGGTAGGTGTGGTAAAGGGGGTGGCTGTGTTTGAGCAGGGGCTCACAGGTCGTCCCTGCAGTATTAATGAAGATGCTGAACCCCACACAGCTCCCAAAGACTCATTGACGTTTGGGTGATGTGTGAATGGTTACTGCTGAGTTTCTCTTATCATGGAATGAATGTCACTGCTGCATGTTGTTTGTGTGAAGGTAAATGACAGCTAGTATTGTAGAGCTCTTACTGGTTCAATTAGACATGAAAAGGGTTAAATAAGTACAGTCTATATAAAATGTGGTTGGTGTTAACAGAATCTCTGCAACTAAATTCATGATGCAATATTTCAGGTCATGTTTGTTTTTTACTCCTTTATAACACTGTTTGTTGATGCTGACCTTCCTCTTTTGTACTTTGCTCAATGTCTGTCTTGCTGATGGATGTGTGCACATTAGTCTGCTCATCAGAGACCAATGGTGGTCTTGAGCAATTTTCAGTCATCTCGTTTCTTATCAGAAACATGCGTGGTATGTTATTGTTAGGTATTCAAGATGGCGCTGCACTAGTGGCGACTGATTACGGCAGCTCTCCCACACCGGTCTTGTTTCCTCTTTCTAACTGTTTTTTTCTTACCTCTTTCTTTTCAATTTTTTTAAAGTAACTAAGTAGTGTGCCATGGAGACCAAGTTTGTTGTACATGCGTTGGTCTTCATGCTGTTTTTTACACTGGTCACGACCGTGTCTGTGGACCCCATACGCAGCCAGGGCCCTATTGTTTACAGTAGGGATCAGCTGTTGGCGCTCCGTGGCAACGCGGTGCTGCCCCAGGAGAAACCCGACATCCCCCGGGAGCTGAGGAGGAGGAAGCGGGGGAAACGTGCCGGAGTTGCACGCCGGGCCAGGAGGAGGAAATTCAGACCTGTCCTCCCGTCCATCATCATGGGGAACGTACGATCTCTCCCCAACAAGATGGATGAGCTGGCGGCGGTGACCCGGCATCAGAGGGACTTCCGCGAGTGCAGCGTCATGGTGTTTACGGAGACATGGCTGAGCGCGGCGATTCCAGACACGGCCGTTCATCTGGACGGGTTCAATCTGGTGCGGGCGGACAGGACGAGGGAGAGCGGGAAGAGGAAAGGAGGAGGGCTGGCAGTGTTCGTGAATGATCAGTGGTGTAACCCTGGACACATCACTGTGAAGGAGCGGCACTGCTGCCGGGACATAGAACTGTTGGCGCTCGGCGTGCGGCCGTACTATCTGCCGCGGGAGTTCTCACACGCCATTGTGATAGCTGCGTATGTCCCCCCCTCTGCCGACGCGGACGCAGCCTGCGACGTCCTCCTCTCCCTAACGAGCAGGCTGCAGACACAGCACCCACAGGCCCTCATCCTCATCTCAGGGGACTTTAATCACGCCCCCCCGTCCTCCACTCTGCCCACCTTCACCCAGTATGTTACTTGTTTCACCAGAGACAGTAAAATACTGGACCTGTGCTATGCCAACACCAAGGAGGCATACGTATCATCACCCCTCCCCCCCCTGGGAAGAGCAGACCACAACCTGGTTCATCTCCTGCCCGTCTACAAGCCTCTTGTGGAAAGGCAACCAGCTGTGTCCCGCACTGTGAGGAGATGGTCCGACGAGGCAGAAGATGCTTTGAAGGACTGTTTCCACAGAACAGAGTGGGATTTATTCTGTGACTCTCATGGGGAGGACATTGACGGTCTCACAAACACCGTCACAGATTACATTAACTTCTGTGTGGATAACACCGTACCCACCAGGACCGTACGGTGTTATCCCAACAACAAACCCTGGATCACCCCGGACATTAAGGTCCTTCTTAAGGAGAAGAAAAGGGCCTTTAAGTCTGGAAACAAGGACGAGCTGAAGGCTGTCCAGAGGGAGCTGAGGAGGAAAATCAGAGAGGGGAAGAATATGTACAGGAGGAAGATGGAGGACCAGCTGCAGCAGAATAACGTCAGCGAGGTGTGGAGGGGCCTGAAGACCATCTCAGGCCATAAAGGACCCGACCGCCAGGTCACTGGGGACCAGAAGTGGGCAGATGACCTAAACAAATTTTTCAATAGATTTGATCAGGCATCCACGCCCCCCCCCAGCCCAGCCCTCCACGCTGTAGCCCCCTCCTCCTCCTCCCACCCTACCCCTGCCCCTCTCCAACACCACCACAGCTCCTCCCCCTCCCCCTCTACAACGATCAGCTCACGGCCACCCCCGACTGCTCAGGTCATATTACAACCACCCCCTACAGTTCACCTCTTCAACCCACCCCCCTCACCCACACCCCCCAGCACACAGTCCCCCTGCTCCACCCTGTCCCTCACTGAGTCCCAGGTGAGAAACCAGCTCCGGAGGATCAAGACGAGGAAGGCTGCGGGTCCAGACGGCATCAGCTCCAGGCTCCTGAAATCCTGCGCAGACCAGCTGTGTGGGATTGTTGGACACATGTTCAACATGAGCCTGAAGCTGGGAAGGGTTCCACAGCTGTGGAAAACGTCCTGCTTGGTTCCCGTGCCCAAGATCCCGCATCCCAAGGACCTAAACAGTTACAGGCCGGTGGCACTAACGTCTCACCTGATGAAGACCCTGGAGCGTTTGGTCCTCTGTCATCTCCGCCCCCTGGTGAGCCCATCACTGGACCCACTCCAGTTCGCTTACCAACCTGCCATCGGGGTGGATGACGCCGTCATTTTCCTCCTAGACCGAGCACTGTCCCACTTGGAGAGGCCTGGGAGCACTGTGAGAATCTTGTTTTTTGATTTCTCCAGTGCTTTCAATACGATACAACCAGCACTGTTGAGGGACAAACTGGAGATCACTGGGCTGGACCACCACCTTACGGACTGGATATTGGACTATTTGACCAATCGTCTGCAGTTCGTGAGGACCCGGGACTGTGTGTCGAACACAGTTGTCTGCAGCACAGGGGCACCTCAGGGAACGGTTCTGGCTCCGTTCCTGTTCACCCTGTATACTGCAGACTTTTCCTACAACTCCCCCACATGTCACCTGCAGAAGTTCTCTGACGACTCTGCAATCGTCGGCCTCATCACCGATGGGGACGATAGAGAGTACAGAGAACTGACCCAGGACTTTGTGGACTGGTGCCAGCGGAACCGCCTCCAGATCAACGCGGGTAAAACCAAGGAGCTGGTGGTGGATTTCCGCAGGCGATCACGCTGCCCGGTTACACCGGTGAAGATCCAGGGTACGGACATTGAGGTGGTGTCCTCGTACAAGTACCTGGGTGTTCACCTCAACAATAAACTGGACTGGAGCACCAACAGTCACTCACTTTATAAAAAGGGTCAGAGCAGACTCTATCTGCTCAGGAGGCTGAGGTCTTTTGGAGTGCGGGGGTCACTCCTAAAGACCTTTTATGACACGGTTGTAGCCTCAGCTATTTTTCATGGGGTGGTCTGCTGGGGCAGCAGCATCACTGCGGCCGACAGGAAGAGACTGGACAGGCTGATTAAGAAGGCGGGTTCTGTCCTAGGATGCTCCCTGGACTCAGTGGGGGTGGTGGTGGAGAGGAGGATGACAAACAAGCTGTCATCAATGATGAAGAACCACTCCCACCCTCTACAGGGCACACTGACATCACTGGAGAGCTCCTTCAGCGATAGGTTGCTTCACCCGAGATGCGTGAGGGAACGCTATCGCAGGTCCTTCCTGCCCACGGCTGTCAGACTGTACAACCAGCCGTCCTCCCAGCAGACCACTCAAAGAACTCAGGGAACTACAACAACTCACCAAACTCAAAGAACACAACGTTCTAACTCCGGATGAGCAGTGTAAAAACCAGCCTGTAGTGTATATTCTTTTTTTGGTGTGTAAATATAATGTACATTCGGATAATATGATATATGTTAATATGTTTCCAATATGTGAATATGTAAATTTCATATGTTGCAGATGTTAATATGTATGTATATTATTTAACTATTTATGTTTGACCCCCCCCCCCCCCTGCTGCCACGATCGCACAAATTTCCCCACTGTGGGACAATAAAGGTCTTTATCTTTATCTTTAACTGTGATGAAAAAAAAAAGTATTTAAAATAATACACTTATTGCTTGTTCGTAAAATGATTGATATACCTATTAAAGACTTCATAGGTTCTTGCAAAGGTATCCTGGTAAACAAATTTGTCATTTCAATTGTCAGCTTATTTGGGCAGATAATGTTATGCCAAAAATTTAAATGATGAATTGAATGTGTCGTGGCACATGACATGTACCAAGGATCTACTACATCCTCTTCGATGCATTCATATTGTCTATATTATATAAAACAGCAGGAAAAGTACAGCAAAAGCAGAGCCAAGCAAAGGGAAGTTAAATCTGGTGTTGCTTTTCTTTCCTATGGCTTGAGGTCCATGAATAGAAGCTCAACATACATAACAATAAATCAACAAATTGTTCAACGAAAGTGTGTATGTCTGCCTATTTGTTTTGTGGCACTGAGTGTCGGGCAGTATGGAGAGAACTAACAGCCGCTCTGATGTCTTCACACTGAAGTTCAAGTAGCCATTTTGCAACAATACAAGTAGCTCTTTGTCAATTGGAGGCAGAAAGTTTATATTAGGTCCATTCCCTTGATCTCTGATTTATGGGCCCAACTCCATGTAAGAGAGGGTGAAAGAGAAAAAAGTGTGGAAGAAAAAGTAATTCTGGATGGAGGCAAAGTAAGAAAAAAAAAAAAAAAACGGTGAGAGCTTACTGAATGGCAAAATGGCAAAAGCTAAACTTGTTTTCCAGTCTTCAGGGAGGTATACTAGTAAAGGTGGTTACTTCTCCAAAGAATCTACTTAATTTGTTTCATCTTTCATCATCCACTGTCAATTCCTGCTTCTCTTTTTAGTTTCTTTTGATGTTGACTGATCCTTCTTCTCCTGTTCTCTCAGTTACAGCAACAGTGGGAGATCTGGGTAATGGTAGGACTCGGCTGTCTGCTCTGTCTTTGGATGTATTTTGTATTTTGAGTACACAGTATCCTAAAGTGATGGAACAATAAACCTCTACAGTGAGTTAGAAAATGCAACCCCATATACTAAATATCACTTTAAACTGCTGACAGCTTTGAAGACATTGGAGGAAATGCTGGCAGGATGTTAGTTTGAAGGGTTATAATGAGAAAAGTGAGTCATATTTTGAGAAAGTTGCAAAGTTGCTGGTTCAGAATACAAAATTTTAAGTGAGTACATGAATTATAAAAAGAGCAACTGCTTTTTTTTTTTGTAATGTAAGCAAGGAAATTTATGAACCAATCCAAAAAGAAAATATATCAACAATGCAGTATTTTCTGCAGTATAAGGCGCACCTAAAGCATTTAATTTTCTCAAAAACCTACAGTGCGTCTTATAACTAGTGTGCCTTATGTATGAAAACAGTTTTAAAATAATCTATTATTGCAGGTGCGCCTTATAGTCTAGTGTGCCTTATAGTGTGGAAATTACTGTATTAGAAACAAACCAGTTTGAGGGTATAATACAGAGGGGTATGATCCATCCTGAAATAAGAACAGACAGACTCTCTCTTCTATAACTGCCTTCTTCCTTCATCTCTTTTGTCACCTAATCAACAGATATGTTAGCTACTTGCTAAGAGATTTTTTGTATACCACATCAGAATACATGAATCTTTATCATCTGACTTATGAAGCAGCTTGAGCTGCAGCGCAGCCACGGTGTTGTGAGGATCTCCCGTTGAAGTGTTTTGCATTGAGAGATTTCTGAGTACAAGATTAATGGCACCCAGCATTCACTGTTCCTAAATGAAGCTGAACAAATGCATGTTTGGTGGTTTAGCAAGTCGCAACTCTGATGGAACCATGTGTGATGCCTTAGAAGGGTTTCCTGAATCTATATTTTCAAGAAAAGAAAAGAAAGAAGACATTTCTCAGGGTCAAATGACGTCTCAGTTGGCAGCACAGCATGTTAAGGTCAATGGCAAACTACACCAAGAGCACATGAGACTGAGAAAGCAGTGCATTTCATGCTCTTCAGCACAGTGCCACTGACAAATAATTTATGGTATGACTGAGAAACAAGCTGGCAACTATATTTTCATTTTTTTGTTGAGCCTATCCAGAAGAGAATTGCTCCCTGCTGCCTGGTAATAAGAGAAGCAGGAACAGAAAATCCTAGAGGATTCCATTTAGGTCCTGCAGCGCTCCTACTGGCCAAAGGTGCAGTGTTCATTTTGCCAAGATACAGGAACTCTGCTATTTTTTTCTGGGCTTGATAAAGATAAATTCATAATTTGGTAAGGGAACACATTGACAATTTCAATATGTTAGTGAACTGAGCCAAACAAAGGTTTCAGTAGAGCTACCACTCTCAAGAGCAAAACGTTCTGATTCCAAAAAGGCAGAGACTTATCAAACTTTTCTTATCCAGGCATTTTAATCATCAGGGAAGCTAAATTGTGTCAACCAAAAGACATTTGGTTAACCCTTATGTGCAAATTTCTCCCTGCTTTTGAACCTACCAATATAGGAGCAGTGGTTCCCACAATTTAGCCTGTGAATGTCTCAATTAAAGGGGTAAACAGCTGGTACCCCATCTTCCAAGCTGTCAAAGGGTCATCAGATTTGTCACGGGGCAGACCGTGCCCTATATACAGTATAGGAGTTGTTAAGGACAATGTACGCACACACACACACACACACACACACTATACAATTGGGCCCAATTTTAATTTACACCACCGGCCGGTTTGGCTGCGTTGTGTTTGGCTGTGTGTAGTGAAGCCAACATTTCAATATACAGTATAACGTCCACGCAGTATCATGCTAGTGTTTGAATGCATTCAAGTTCTTTGGTTCAAAGTTACAAATTCACAAAATGATGCTTAGACTTGAAAGAGGGGTAAAACATTCAGTTTATTGGTTTGTTTGTCACCTGTGTCTCCTCTGCTGTACTGGCACTTCTGGTGGGTGGGCAAACAGAGCAGGCCTCTACTAGTGATGGCAGTTCGACACTGAAGCTTCGGTACACGTTTCAAACCCTAGAACTACAATTCAATACAACCACTGCTTTGGAGCTTGCTTTGGGGCGGAAGACAATCACGTGACAATGACGTCCAAAGCAGCAACTGCTTCGTTTCCCGCGGTCCAAGGATGTAATTCACTGACATGTTTCCTCACCTGCGACAGTTTTGAATTTTAGCGCCAAAACTCCTTTATATACGCTCTGGAAAATGCACCGTTTGTGGGTTTTTGTCGGAGAGTTGTTGTTGTTATTGCGTTGCGTCGGAAGCAAGGAGGGCAAGGAATGCTACTGCAGACGCAACTGTGGAGGTGCAGCGGTATTTGACCGAACCACCACTGGCCAGGTCAGAAGACCAGTGGATTACTAGAAGAACCACCAGAATGTATACCCAAATATGTTTAAACTGGCGAAAAAATGTTTTATGCATGCTGGCTTCATCTGTTCCATGTGAACGAGTCTTCTCCAAATGTGGAGAAATTAAAAAAAGAAACAGACTTAATCCAAATACTGTGGAAAAAAATAATGTATCTCAATAAAAATCTTTGATCACCCTCATCCCAAATTATCAGCCCTTCCATAGTTGCACAAGCACACCCAACCAATACCAGATTTTCCCTGCATTCGCTCCTCAACAACACTCCACACATTTGTCAATTATTATAAGTGCATCGAATATAATATTCAGTCTAGGGTATATCAACATTTAAAATGAAAGATGCTTTAAGTCCAAGCAAAAAGGAGATGATGGTGCATGTGTGTAGTTGAAAGCTTCTTGTCAAACTAACTTGCAGTTCAGGGTTTGAACTTCGCCAGGAGAGGTCATTATAACTGAAACTTCGAGTAATGGACCCATTTTCGAACCAGTTGGCTCAAGTGATTCAGTGCTTCACAAAAGCTTCATTTGCTCATCACTAGCCTCTGCCATCTAGCTCATATGGAGGGGTTCCTGCCGGAATGTGCCAAGTACTGTAGAGGAGGAGGGGGTTCTGACATGTAACAATGCTAAACTGATTTCTATGCAATGTGCATGCCATATTGATAGGAACTCATGCCCAAAGTAGTGTTTATGAGAGTAACCTATTTATTGTGGGTCTTTTCATTACATGTGGTTTAAACGTGAGCTTGTAGATGAGCTGTTGGTAATTGGATCAGTAGTTGGTAGGCTCCTCTCAGTATGGTCGAGCGGGCGACAGCCCTGGTGCGCCCGTGTTTGATAGCTGCCAGGGCCCATAGGAGGGCATAGCCTTTCGTGTGGTTTTTCTTTGTTTCGCCTGAGTTTAGCCTTGATTCTCTTTTTTTTTTCGTTTTCTGTTTTGTTCTTGGCCAACTTTATTTTATCTGGAAATATTTTTTTTTCCATCACTTGTACAGTACATGCTGCACCGGTTCTGGGAAAGAGGAAAATAAAAATCCTAAAAGTCAACGCTGGACTCTTGAAAAGCCTAGCCGTTCGTCCAACTTTACAAGATTATTTATCCCCATGAGACTCCCCTGTGATAAGATCCATAATGAAATTTTTGTTTGGTATTGACCACTCATTCTTGGGAGATTAAAGGGGTTTGCAATTCAGAAGTTATATGTAACTTAAAATTAATATGAGTACTTGGATTAAACAGGCAGATGATATTTATGATGTACTTCATTAGTGGAAAAGTGCATCAAGATCTATTTGTGAAATGAAGAAAAATCTTCAGCAGTGTCACACCATGACAAGGCAGGCTGACAAGAAAACACAAATTCTGCATGGTGGAAATAATTCAGGCGTGTGAAAGAATTCACTTGTCAAACTTAATGTTATCTGAATACTTATCAGTCCAAGGCTGGTAGGAGAGTGACTTTGATAAGAGAAAGCAGTATGAGAGTTGAAGCCACACTTTGGCAATACGCTTTCCCTAAAATGTGTATCTGTATTTTCAATGTGCTGCTTCACTGCTTTTCTTAACTAGTTTTACACTGTTTTGTACAGCTATATATGACTTAATCTGTAACATTGAGTTAAAGGGAGGAATATGCCAGTTTGAAAATAAGACCAATGAGAAACATGAGGGAAATGCAGGTTTTTCATTCCTGACCTCTGAGCCATGACAGTGGGTAAGAATAGAGGTTAAAAAAAAAAAAACCCCAAGTGTTTTCAGGACTACCTGGTACATGAAGTAGAAGCTTTAATGCACCTCTGTAAACATATAGTAAGGTCATGATGAATCAACAGTTGCTGAAAATGTCGGGAAAGAAGTTACTTCTCACAAGAAAACATACCAAATACAGAAGTATTTTATCTACATTTTCCAACTTGAGTGAAGCTGAACACTTTATTCACTGAACACTTTATTCACTTACTTTACAGTGCACTCTCTTTTTATCTTCTCAAGCCCACTGTCTCGTAATTACACTGCAACAGTTTTTTGAAAAAAATTCAGAATAATTTGTGTCAATTCATAATATAATTAGACAGTAACAAATGTTCTGTACACAGACTATTTTTCACACTGAAGTCATGCAATGGAACATATGAATGAAAGATTTTGGGAGAATCCAGTTTGACAGATTATCAGACATTTAAATTCTCAACGGTAGTTATGTCTTATTTCAGTTGCTGACGTGCTGAGGGCACTGTGACGTAGTTGGATTAATGGTGTTTATCGTGAAGTAAAGTGACTTGAGAGACATTTTGTTCCTAAAGTTAATATGTTCATGGAACGTCACATTAATCGACCACATTAATCCATAAACCAGTTTCTAGTTTCATTGAGAAAGTGACCTACATCTAGTGAGTTTGGCAAAATGGAGAAAGAAATTCAACTGCTTAAAGATTTTAAAAATACATGCGTAAGAGACAGACTTTTGCTAGAAGCCAGACCATAGCCTCTGTGCATGGAATGTGTGACTTCTCTCTGGTGAACAGCTCTACAACTGCTGCCGCATTGGTCAGTGACATGATGAAAAAGCCAAGGAAATACCACAGAAAAGAACAAAGGAACGAGGCGCCGATGGCTGGTCAGCATAATTCTACTCGCCATGCTTGCTACCGAAGTTGAACTGCCAACTGTCTTGCAAATACACCATCTTGCCCCGCCTCTGTAACCGGGATGAATGATACTACAGTAATATTTAATGGTTATTTTGTTTATTATTAATATTTTGTTTTGTATTATTACTATATCAAAGAACGTGAGGTTCCACACTAGTGTGGAACTTCTTGTCACATGGTGTATGACATCACGCATTCACCTGTGGGGCTGCGGGTGGCTAATGATCTCACCTTCAATAAAAAGCCAGTGAGAAGACGGTATTTTTGGGGTGTTTGTGTCCGCGAGAGAGAGAGAGATCCGGAAGCGCCGAGAGCAGCCGACATATGGATTTACCTGATTAGCCGCAGGTTAACGGAAGAGAAATACGTGGAGGAGTTATACGAACTACAACCAGCACCAGGAGCGATAAGTTGGTCACATTGAACATTTTTGTGGATTTGGTCAGAGTGCCGGTGAGGACTCGACTAAACGATGGCGAGCTAGGACTGTGATTCGGAACAGAGACAACCGTTGCAGGGAACATCACCTGGTCTGGTAGGAGGCTCTGGAGGCCGGTCCCCCACCTCACCTCCGGACACACCCACACACACACACACACACACACACACACACACACACACACACACACACACACACACACACACACACACACACACAACACACGCGGATTTGCCAACAGACAAATTACAGCTTGGATCTTGTAAACTGGATTATTTTGGACAATCAGTGTGTGTTGACAAATATTGTGTGTGGTTTTATCATGATGCATCTGAAATGTGCACTTTACTTTAGTTAGTTTATTTTATTCCTTCTGCAGATTGTAAATATTGGGGTTCACTGTACTGTATATATACTGTATATATATATTTTTTTCACAAATTAATACAATTTACCATTTACACTTAAAGTACTGTGTTTGTGTGGTTCATTGCACCACTACCTTCATGAGCCGAATCGGTCTTCTGATTGACTAGTCCAAACGCTAATATCTTTAAATAATGTAGCCGGGAAACTTGCTACACCTCCAAAACAACTATCAACTAGAACCAAGGCAGTCACAGACTGCAACATCATGCAACACCTCTGAATTCAAAATTTTACCCTGAGTTAGGTAAAAGATCAAAGCTAGTGCTCTTACCTACTTCCATAGATCAGAGCACTAGCTTTGATCTATGGTCTGGAGCAGCAGTGGCTCAAAGCAAACGTCTTAAGACCAGACATCGCCCAGCCATCGGCGGTTTGATTCCCGCTCCCGCCAGAAATCTTTGGAGTGTGAGCTGACAGTGGGAGGTGTCAGCTCACTTCCCAGCCACTGCCGAGGCACCCTTGATCAAGGCGCCGTCCCCCCCACAAGCTGCTCATTGGAAGTCACGACCCATCACTCAGCCTCCCCAGTATTGAATGATGTTATTAATTGCATGCCAACAGGCCCCTAGTGTGTTGTGTTTGTACAGGGGCCTGTATACAAGTGTGTATGTGTTTGTGTGCTACTAACACAAACACACACACACACACACACACATACACACACACACACACACACACACACATATATATATATATATATATATATATATATAATTACACAGTGGTACCTCTACTTACAAACGTCTCTTCATATGAAATTTTCAAGTTATGAAACGCCTCAACAGGAAAATTTCAAGATACGAAAGGTAAAAATACCATATGAGCTGATACTCGCAGCTCCCACAGGTTCCTGAATGCAACATTCTTACAGCTGCTCTGCCATTGGCTATTACCTAGCATCCTGGCATCCCATTGGCTAAGAGGGACCTCTGTGTGTAGCTTGATAGGTGTCTATGCAGCGTCCTCGTCATTCGGCCCTCGACCCGTGAGGTGTTCTGATAGTTTTAGGTAAATATATTAACTTTTAGAGTATTCAGTATGGACCCCAAGAAAGTGATGGAGAAAAGAGGAAAAGAAAAGATGAAGAGATTTTTTTGTCCGTACTAACAAAGCAAGACATAATAGAAAAGCATGAAAAAGGGATGCGTTTGGTTGATCTCGACAAAGAATATGGCCGTAATGCATCTACAATCACCACGTTATTAAAACAAATGGAAGTTTAAGGAGTTTAAGGCATCGCGTGGGTGGTTGGAGAAGTTCAATAAGAACCATCCCCACAGGGAACATAACTGAGACCAAAAAGTTGATCCACAGTACAGCAACAGTAATCCTCGAGATGCTGGGATATAAGATCAACACAGGGCATAACAGAGACGGTTAGAGGCCAAGATAAAGGCAACACGGAGAGAAGTCGGCCAGCTAGCCGAGCTACAGAAGGGGAACATGGTGAATAAAGGGGTACCCACGAAATACAGCAAGCTCTCCATACCTCAAGCACTCGAAACTGCCAAACAGAGGCTAACGGCTCTGGCTACCCAACTGAAGAGATACACCAAGGAGATAGAGGCCAGGAGAATAAACAAGACCTTCTCCACTCAACCAGCAAAGGTGTACTCTCGGTGGCAGGGAAATAGCATCCAGCCAGACCCACCAAGAGAAATACTGGAAGGGCATATGGGAAACAGAAGCATCACACAACACCGATGCCCAGTGGCTAGTGGACCTGAGGACTGACCACAGCTGCCTCCCAGAACAAGAACCAGTAACCATCTCAATGGCAGACATCCAAGAAAGAGTGTCAAAGATGAAGAGTTGGTCAGCACCGGGCCCGGATATGATCGATACATACTGGCTAAAGAAGCTGACAGCACTCCATGAGCGTCTAGCAGCACAGATGAACCAGCTGCTGAGGGATGGGACGCACCCAGAATGGTTGACTAAAGGCAGGACAGTCCTGATCATGAAAGACCCACAGAAGGGATCTACCCCATCCAACTACCGGCCAATAAGCTGTCTCAATACAACATGGAAGCTCCTGTCAGGCCTCATGGCGGCTAAGATGAGTAGGCACATGGATCAATATATGAGCGGGGCACAGAAAGGAGTTGGTAGTAACACCAAGGGAGCCAAGCACCAGCTACTGGTGGACAGAGCAGTACACAGAGACTGTAAGAATAGGAAAACCAACTTGTGCACCGCCTGGATTGACTACCAGAAAGCCTACGACTCAATGCCACACACGTGGATACTAGAATGTCTGGAACTGTGTAAGATCAACAGGACACTAAGAGCCTTCATCAAGAACTCAATGGGGAAGTGGAAGACAACCCTGGAGACTAACTCCAAGCCAATTGCCCAAGTTAACATCAAGTGCAGCATATACCAAGGGGATGCACTATCACCACTGCTGTTCTGCATAGGCCTGAACCCCCTCAGTCACATCATCACAAAGAGTGGCTACGGATACCGATTCCGAAGCGGGACAACAATCAGCCATCTCCTCTACATGGATGACATTAAGCTGTATGCTAGGAATAAGCGAGAAATTGACTCACTGATCCACACCACCAGGATCTACAGCGACAACATAGGGATGTCATTCGGATTAGACAAATGTGGCCAGATGGTATCAAGAAGAGGCAAGATGACTAGAACTTAAGGGGTTGACCTACCAGGGGGCAGGATAGAAGACATCAAGGACAGCTACAAATACCTTGGAATCCCACAGGCTAATGGCAACCATGAGGAGGCCGCAAGGAAGTCATCCACAGCCAAATACCTCCAGAGAGTAAGGCAAGTCCTGAGAAGTCAGCTGAATGGTAAGAACAAGGTCCGAGCCATCAACATGTATGCACTGCCGGTCATCAGATACCCCGCTGGGATCATAAGCTGGCCAAAGGAGGAGATAGAAGCCACAGACATCAAGACGAGAAAGCTCCTCAACATGCATGGAGGGTTTCACCCCAAGTCCAGCATCCTGAGGCTGTACACTAAGCGGAAAGAGGGAGGCCGAGGACTAGTGAGCATCAGGGTCAATGTTCAGGATGAGACATCAAAAATCCAAGAGTACATCAGGAAGATGGCCCCAACAGATGAACTGCTCAGTGAATGCCTTAGACAGCAGAAACCTGAGGAGGAAAAGGAGGAGGAGGAGGAGGAGACAACATGGAGGGACAAGCCACTACACGGCATGTACCACCGTCAGATAGAGGAAGTGGCTGATATCAAGAAGACCTACCAATGGCTGAATAAAGCTGGACTGACAAGACAGCACAGAGGCACTGATCATGGCAGCACAAGAACAGGCCCTAAGTACAAGAGCAATAGAGGCCAATATCTACCACAGTAGATCTGACCCAAGGTGCCAGCTATGTAAAGAAGCCCCAGAGTCAGTCCAGCATGTGGTAGCAGGGTGTAAGATGCTCGCCAGCTCAGCATACATGGAAAGGCACAACCAAGTAGCTGTGATAGTGTACAGGAACATCTGTACCCAGTATGGACTAGAAGTACCCAAATCCCAATGGGACATACCACCGAAGGTGGTTGAGAACGACAAGGCTAAGATCCTGTGGGACTTCAGCTTCCACACCGACAAACAGCTGCTGGCTAACAAACCGGACATTGTGGTGATGGACAAAGAGCAGAAGAGAGCAGTGGTGATAGATGTGGCGATTCCAGCTGACGCCAACATCAGGAAGAAGGAACATGAAAAGATTGAGAAGTACCAAGGGTTGAAAGAACAGCTGGAACAGATGTGGAAGGTCAAGGTTAATGTGGTCCCAGTGGGAGTAGGAGCACTTGGGGCAGTGACCCCCAAACTGGAAGAGTGGGTCCAGCAGATTCCTGGAACAACATCTGAAGCCTCAGTCCAGAAGAGCGCAGTCCTAGCAACAGCTAAGATACTGTGCAGAACCCTCAGACTCCCAGGCCTCTGGTAGAGGACCCGAGCTTGAGGATGACACACAGATACCACCCCTGAAGGGTGAGAGGGACATTTATATATTATATATATATACTGTAAATGACCGCCCAAAATGCCCAAAAGGTGGCTAATGGACTGAACTGCCATACTTTCTGAAATGGGATGAACTGGCTAACTGGATAGTGTGCTTATCATAAGAGGTATAAACTGCTTGATTGTGCCTACATCACTACATCCCAAAGTGCTGGACCTCACACATGAAAGACACCAGGAAATAGTGCACACCAAGCCGAGACCGTGGAAGCTGTATTGGTGGCTACAAATGGACACAAAGATGTGCAGTCCATAATTACTTCATGTATGTCGTGCCAGATTAAGTAAGTGGCTGGATCACAGTTGGATCACAGTTTACAGGACCAACGACAGGTCCAAGTTTCCGAATACCAAACACATACCTTTATTTTTTTAAATTTTTAAATTTTATTTTATATACTAATCTGATTCTCAAAGGGAACTTAAGAGCACACTCTAGTTAGTGAATACTTCAAATGCATGCATACATGTTAGTTTGTACAGGCCCCTGTAGGACACACACACACACACACACACACACACACACACACACACACACACACACACACACACACACACACACACACACACAAGGGGGCCTGTAGGCATCCAGGGGGAGGTAGAGTGGCGGGCAGCCCCTTAGTGGAGCACCCCAAATGAGCAACTTGAAAAGGGGGGTGGCACCTTGCTTAAGGGTGCCTCGGCAGTGCTCCCACTATCAGCTCACACTCCGGGTGTTTTTTTTGTTGTTTTTTTTGTGCGGGAGTGGGAATCGAACCGCCAATCCTAGGAACATTGGATGACCTGCTCTAGTGCCCGCTCTACCAATGAGCCACTGCCGCCCCTTCAAAGCAATGGATGGAAATGGAATGTGTCAAAGCTGACGTGCACCACAGAGAATAATGGGATACAGTTTAATGCACTTAAAATGCCACATAATGATCTCCGAATGGCGTGCCATGGGCCTTTTGGGACATTTGTGCTGAAAACTGGTTCATGACTCGGCGCCCCTTTCATTGAGAACATTGGCGCCCTCTTTGGCAGGGTGTCTATACTGCAGACACACAATGAGCCCAGAAAACAGCTTTGACATTTCCTGTATTGCATATATTTTCTGAGTAAAACAGAATATAATTTAATTTAATGTGTTATTATAGCCTTATATTTTAGGAAATTGATTTATGATTATTGATCCTTGCAGGGTTCAATAAAGCAATAAGAGATCATGAGTGTTTGTGTGTGCTACATAGGAGGATTAGTGCCACTGACAAAAACAAGGTCTATATTGTTAGATAAAAGTTGTGATTCCGAGACGTCACCACAGCAGCGTCACTGGCTTCATTCTCATGTCCTGCTCAGTAACGCCTCATCATTGATGTTGTGTTGTTACTGAATGTCAGGTGCTGGGAACAAAGTAAATGACATTTCCAGTTGAAGGTTTTTTCCATGTGTGTCGTTTATTCTTTTCTCCTGTGTGAGCAACAGAGCTTGAAAATCAGTTCCTTAGAAATTAAAATCAACTTTGTTCGGCAGCGCAAGTTCAAAATGTTCCCAGACTTGAGATCTCCATTTGGTTGGTTTCATTGCAAAGCAATTAGAAAGCAAACTTTCAGCAATCTGAACCTTAATCTGATCAATCCAGAATGTAGTGACACAATAAGCAGTGTTCACACTTCAAAATCTTGTCTACTTTAAACTCAGACATTTCTATGTGAGGTCTTTCTTGTGTATAATACTGTCTGAGTGCATAAATGTACCAAACTATGCTTTCTAATTAGTGAGGGAAGGTTATTGTGGTGATTGGCACAAATCTAATTTCATATTTGCATGTCTCTGCCACTGTTTGTTTAGTGTGAACTCCAGTGTGCTCCGCTAATCTTTAATGGCCTAACAGCCTCTGTAATGTAACAGAGAGGAGATGGCCAGATGGGACAGTAGCAGCTGCCTGTTTATGCAGGACAGACCATAATGACGCCTACGCAGGCACCCAGAGAAACTGTACAACTTGACAACAACCTAGTGACAGATGTGAAGCAGGATCTCAGAGCAGCCACAGCCCGTAGGAGTGTGGGAATAAATGGATGCAGGTATGGTTGGGACTGATGCGTTGCTAGAAGAAAAGCTAGACTGACATCCCTGGATAGTCGATTGGGACACGCGGCTGTGATTTGTCACTAAAAATACTGCCTTACAAAGCCTCTAAATTTTAGCATAATGTAAAATTTTAACAATTCAACCCTAAATAAATGCATATTTAATATATTCAATTATGAATGCTGTTGACTGAAAATGATAGTATATTTTAATTTCATATTGCTTTGTCTGTTCTGACAATCCACACCTTCCAATTATCGTGTGACTCTTTTTCTAATTTGTGCCACTCAATACTATAATGATATGCTCTAGCAATGTACACCACTCTTAAAATATTTGTTAAGACAATTAGTACGACCATTCTTGTTTACATTTACGTTTGTCATTTGAGTTATTTACAATAGTATCTTGAAATACAAGTTTATTGCTTTATGTGACAGAGCTCGTATGTCAATCTGCTCACATATCACATAATTTTTACCCATTTAGAATATCAAAATAATTTTAATCCATTACAGTCTCGTCAAAATCACTGAACCCTTTAAATTATAATATATATATACACACATATATATATATATATACATATATATACACATATGTACATATATATGTACATATATATAATATATATATATATATATATATATAATATATATATATATATATATATATATATATATATATATATATATAATATATATATATATATATATATATATATGCAAGTAATGCATTGTGAAGACTGAGACCCAGCTAATGTTGTATCCATCTGCCAACCCGTGGAAAAGAACAAGATCTGGTCCCAGCTAATCCATCGATCAACTAGCGGTGGTGTCCTGAAGCACAACTCATAACTCAGATTTCCACACATTCCTCAAACAAAATATGGATGGTGCGACAACTCATGTCTCAAAAAACTCATATGTTGCGTCGCTCGTATGTCAAGGTTAATACTGTAATTGTTTTGTGTGTCTCAGGACTGCAGCCTTTCATCAACAAACCTCATCTCCTTGTTGTCACAGATACTGCCTGACTTTTGCCCTAACCATGCAGAAAAGAGGCAGTTTTTACATTGTTGACAAAACAAACAAACAAACAAACAAACAAGTAGTTGAATAAGCATTATTAAAGACAGCATCTCCCCCTTTATTTGGATTTGTACCTAAAATGGGTTCATAGTTGGCCTATACTCCAATCTCCCGGCAAATCTGAGGGTAATGTTCCAGTGTTGCAAACTGATCAACTTCCATGGTATCAGTAGCAACATACAAGTAACACACCATCATTGTGAACGTGTGTTTGAGTAAGTCAGATATAATGCAAGTACAGCAGAGGAGAGGTTAGCAATGAACTTTTGATATAGATGGTATCAAAAGTAGTCCGTGCTGTAGCATAGACTACTGTGTGTCACTATATAAATGATGTAGCACCTTGAGCACCTAAAAACATCTCATCTGTTGTTTCCTAACTGCTGGAAACATGAGAGGGCTTATCACCAAAGCTGTGCAAAATAACCCTGGCCACATTGAAAAGCACTTCCATTGAAACACAAAACATTTTTGAGTTTTACTATCCTGGAACAAATTGTGCTGAGCTGATCCATCCTGGAAAAATGATTCATGTTTCTGGACATTGGAGGGTGTTTACATTTGAAATGCACAAATTTGTGAGTATTAAGGTTAAATGTACAACAAGCACTTCTCTTTCAGTCTTGAGATTATTTGTAGTTTTTTCTATCATAGTACTACTGATAAAATGCATCAGAATATCAATTGGCCAACCATCTTGAACCAAATGAGTTGTCATTACTATGTTGTCCCTGAGTGCAAGGCCTCAATCGAGCACTTATAAAAATGACATGTTGGTAAATTACCCTCCACCCCCTGCTGTCAGATACAGCTGGAGGACAATGGCTAATGTTGAGCCTAAAAGCCTGCTGTTGAGAATTAATTATCTCCTAGTGCATTTGGTGGTGATATATGCTTCCCTGAGTGGTTGTTACTTGGAAATATAAATATTTTCTTTGTCTTTGAGGGCATATTTGGTTTGTGTGGCATCGTGAGTTTTAATGGTGTGATATTTTGTGTTGTGGCTCTGCTCTTTCTCCAGTCTACTGAGTGACAGCCCTTTTTCCAGACAACAGTGCACCCACACAGAAGGAAGAGGCAGAGGACACAGATGAAAAGGGAGAGATCATTTCAGAATTTCAGTATATGCCAAGTGACTTTATTTTCTTAGTACTCAATGGTCTACCTATGTTATTTAGAGAAATATTTCTACATTGGAAAACTGTTCATGTAAAAAAAACATGGGATTTTTATGCTGTAGAGAGAAATCAAGGTTTAGAAAAAAGCTGTGTAACACCTCCAACAAGGTCTTTCATGGGCTCTTCCTAGTTTAATTGTTGCAAAAACCTACAAAGGATTCGTATACTATTCTATTAACGATACTCCTATGAATGTCTCCTTTTAATGTGAAGAAGTTTCTCTACTCTGACTCCAGACATCCAACGTCTTCACCTTCTCTTTACTGTAAGGCAGGGCCCAGCAATTTGACAGAAATACCTCATTACAGTTACCTTCAACATCATGCTTTTACCTCAAGCTCATGACCAGATGAATGAAAACATTTGGAGCCTTCCTGTTCAGCTCATTCTTTGTCATGGTGATCCAAAAAGGACCACAGTTTTTGTTTGTGTCATGCCAAGACACACTTATCCATCTTACATACGTATACTGTATGTCCTAATACTATGTCCTCTGCAAACAGTAGACAAATCCACATCCTCACCTCACTGGCCTGTTGGGGTTTAAATATTCAATGTTTTTTTCATGTGGGAATCAATCAATAAATCAGTTCTTTGTTAGATTTGTGACTTTATAGACACATTTTGTTAACATTCAATTTACTATTCTTATTCAACTTTCTAAACTCAGTTTTCTGAATTTTATGAACGGAAAACATGATGACTCATACTTTATGTCCATAAATACCCTCAATATATGTAGAAATTACAATAAATGTTTCTAAGAAACATTTTAACGAGAAATAGGCAGTGCCATTACAGAGTCTTCATTGATATTTGCCCAGCAATGGCTGTCCTTGGTCTGATTTAGTGTGATGACCCTCCCTGCATCTGAGAAAGAGTCTTGAGTTGCCTTCTGTTCTCTCTGTCTTTCACAAAGCAGTATTTCTTTGCTCATGTTTTTGTAAGCAACTGGATTTATTAAAAGAGCACGGTGTATTTTCTTGTTAAGTTGTCAGTATTTCTTTATGTGCTGTTTAAACTTTCCTACACCAGACATGGAATGGTAAAAAAAATTCTATGCAGTAGTCTCACATATTCTCACATACAAACCTTTTTTGATATAATTCACAGGAACTATATTTGAATATACGTAGATTGTGAGCTAGAATGTGAGCGCACCGATGTGCAATGGATGAAGTGACTGTGTGCATGTGTGTGAATTTGAGACAGTGTATGCTGCACTTAGCAGCACAAACCACAAAGAATCCGGCTGTCATCATACCAGGCAGGAACAGAGAGGCGAGGAACGAGGGAGAGAGTAAGAAAGTGTGGGGGCGGGTGGGAAAAAGCAGATGACAAGAAGCCAAAGTAGTTGAACTTGTGGCACAATGGAGAAAGAAAAGGAGAGTGAGAGGGATAGAGGCAGAAAAGTGGATGATGGTGGTAGGCGGATGCACTCATGCAGCTCTTCAAACGAGCTCAGTCGATGATTTCTCTGATGTATAAATAGTTACGTATATTTTTTTTTCATAGCTTCTCCTTGCCTCTTGCTGTTAGCTGCAGGTAGGTAGCACCTCTGAAGACAGTGGCTGTGTTTTATTTTATTTTTCATACACTGGGACATAATGTACAAATTCCTTTTTCATTATGTGGAAGTTTTGGACTTGGATCGAGATGGTTTGATTGTACACTAAGCAGTCTAAATGTCCACAATGCCTAGTTGTCAGACTGATGAAGGTTTATTTTTAACGGGATTTGAGATACATTTAAATTAAGACTTAACTGTTGCTTCTTTTTTTGTTAATATTTCAATTTCCTTTAAATTGAGTTGCATTTGCTGATTATAAGTAGTTTATGATCATAAGTAGTCCCACCACTGAATTTGAAAAAAAAAAAAGTTTAATTTTGATAACTCTTGCTTTTCCTTCCAATTTTCTCACTACTTGTGAGTACACACACACACACACACACACACACACACACACACACAGACACACACACACACACACACACACACACACACACACACACACACACACACACACACACACACATATATATATACTGTATACTGTATATATACTGTATACTGTATATACAGTATATATGTATAATGTAGCCGCAAGAGGACACAAGCCAGTGTCTTACTGTGCCAGTCCCAAAATAAATAAATACAGAGGGTTGCGTCAGGAAGGACATCTGGCGTAAAAACTTTTGCCAAATCAAAGATGCGAATCAAACCTATGACTTCCATACCGGATTGTTCGAGGCCCGGGTTAACAACGACTGCCATCGGCACTATTGAAGGCAAGGCTAGAAGTTTAGGAGCAGGGTTCAAGTTGTTCTATCATGGTGTAGATGGGAAGAGAAATGGAGTAGGAGTTATCTTGAAGAAGGAGGTTGTTAGGAATGTCCTGTAGGTAAAAAAAAGTGTCGGATAGAGTGATGAGTCTGAAGCTAGAAATAGAAGGTGTGATGTTCAATGTTGTTAGCAGGTATGCTCCACAGGTAGGATGTGAGCTAGAGGAGAAGGAGAAATTCTGGTTGGACTTTGATTAAGTGATGCAGAGCATGCCTAGAAGTGAGAGAGTTGTCATTGGTGCAGACTTCAATGGACATGTTGGTGCAGGTAACAGAGGTGATGAGGAGGTGATGGGCAGGTTTGGTATCCAGGAGAGGAACGCAGAAGGAC
Organism: Antennarius striatus; assembly: GCF_040054535.1. Lineage (NCBI taxonomy): Eukaryota > Metazoa > Chordata > Actinopteri > Lophiiformes > Antennariidae > Antennarius > Antennarius striatus. The sequence goes on along the minus strand of NC_090782.1, from coordinate 2,637,879 downwards.
AGATGGTAGTTGACTTTGCAAAAAGGATGGAAATGGCTGTAGTGAATACTTTCTTCCAGAAGAGGCAGGAACATAGGGTGACCTATAAGAGTGGAGGTAGGAGCACACAGGTAGACTACATATTGTGTAGACGGTGTAACCTGAAGGAGATCAGTGACTGCAAAGTAGTGGTAGGCGAGAGTGTAGCCAAACTGCATAGGATGGTGGTGTGTAGGATGACTGGTGGTGAGGAAGATGAAGAAGGCAAAGGCAGCGCAGAAGACAAAATGGTGGAAGCTAAAAAATAAGTGATGCATGACTTTTAGAAAGGAGTTAAGACAGGCTCTGGATGGCAAGGAGGTGCTTCCAGATGACTGGACAACTACAGCTAATGTGATCAGGGAGACAGGTAGGAGAGTACTTGGTGTGTCATCTGGAAGGAAAGTAGATAAGGAGACTTGGTGGTGGAATGAGGAGGTACAGGAGTGTATACAGAGAAAGAGGTTGGCTAAGAGGAAGTGGGACACTGAGAGGACTGAGGAGAGTAGACAGGAGTACAGGGAGATGCAGTGTAAGGTGAAAGTAGAGGTAGCAAAGGCCAAACAACGGGCTTATGATGACTTGTATGCTAGGTTGGACAGTAAGGAGAGAGAGACTGATCTATACCGGTTGGCAAGACAGAGAGACAGAGATGGGAAGGACGTGCAGCAGGTTAGGGTTATTAAGGATAGGGATGGAAGTCTATTGACAGGTGCCAGTAGTGTGATGGGAAGATGGAAAGAGTTCTTTGAAGAGTTGATGAACGTGGAAAATGAGAGAGAACAAAGACTAGAAGAGGTGACTGTTGTGGACCAGGATGTAGCAAAGATTAGTCAGAATGAAGTGAGGAGGGCACTGAAGAGGATGAAGAGTACCTGATATACCTGTAGAGGTTTGGAAGTGTCTAGGAGAAGTGGCAGTAGAGTTTCTGACTGGGTTGTTCAACAGGATCTTAGATAGTGAGAAGATGCCTGAGGAGTGGAGAAGTGTGCTGGTGCCCATTTTTAAGAACAAGGGAGATTTGCAGAGTTGTGGCAACTACAGAGGAATAAAGCTGATGAGCCATACAATGAAGTTATGGGAAAGAGTAGTGGAAGCTAGACTAAGGGCAGAAGTGAGTATTGGTGAGCAAAAGTATGGTTTCATGCCAAAAAAGAGCACTACAGACGCAGTATTTGCTTTGAGGATGTTGATAGAGAAGGCCAGAGGGAGCTGCATTGTGTTTTTGTAGATCTGGAGAAAGCTGATGACAGGGTGCCCAGAGAGGAACTGTGGTATTGTATGAGGAAGTCTGGAGTGGCAGAGAAGTATGTTAGAGCGGTGCAGGACATGTATGAGGACTGTAAGACAGTGGTGAGGTGTGCTGTAGGTGTGACAGAGGAGTTCAAGGTGGAGGTGGGACTGCATCAGGGATCAGCTCTGAGCCCCTTCTTGTTCGCTATGGTGATGGACAGGCTGACAGACGAGGCTAGACAGGAATCTCCATGGACTATGATGTTTGCAGATGACATTGTGATCTGCAGTGAGAGCAGGGAACAGGTGGAGGAGAAGCTAGAGAGGTGGAGGTTTGTCCTGGAAAGGAGAGGAATGAAGGTTAGCCGCAGTAAGACAGAGTACATGTGTGTGAATGAGAGGGACCCAAGTGGAAGAGTGAGGTTACAGGGAGAAGAGATCAAGAAGGTGGAGGATTTTAAGTACTTAGGCTCAACAGTCCAGAGCAATGGAGAGTCTGGAAAAGAGGTGAAGAAGCGTGTCCAGGCAGGATGGAACGGGTGGAGGAAAGTGTCAGGGGTGATGTGTGATAGAGGAGTTTCAGCTAAAATGAAAGGAAAGGTGCACAACACTGTGGTGAGACCAGCGATGTTGTTTGGTCTAGAGACAGTGTCACTGAGGAAAAGACAGGAGACAGAGCTGGAGGTAGCAGAGATGACGATGATGAGGTTTTCTCTGGGAGTGACCAGGAAGGATAGGATCAGGAATGAGTACATCAGAGGGACAGCACATGTTAGAGGTTTTGGGGATAAAGTCAGAGGCCAGACTGAGATGGTTTGGACATGTCCAGAGGAGAGATAGTGAATATATTGGTAGAAGGATGCTGAGTTTTGAACTGCCAGGCAGGAGGTCTAGAGGACGACCAAAGAGGAGGTTTATGGATGTAATGAGGGAAGACATGAAGGTAGTTGGTGTGAGAGAAGAGGATGCAAAGGACAGGGCTAGATGGACTCAATTGATTCGCTGTGGCGACCCCTGAAGGGACAAGCCGAAAGGAAAAGAAGATTTAAAAAAAAAAAAAAAAAAATGTCCCTCTCACCCTTGTGGGGTGGTATCTGTGTGTCATCCTCAAGCTCGGGTCCTCTACCAGAGGCCTGGGAGTCTGAGGGTTCTGCGCAGTATCTTAGCTGTTCCTAGGACTGCGCTCTTCTGGACTGAGGCTTCAGATGTTGTTCCAGGAATCTGCTGGACCCACTCTTCCAGTTTGGGGGTCACTGCCCCAAGTGCTCCTACTACCACGGGGACTACATTAACCTTAACCTTCCACATCTGTTCCAGCTGTTCTTTCAACCCTTGATATTTCTCAATCTTTTCGTGTTCCTTCTTCCTGATGTTGGCATCAGCTGGAATCGCCACATCTATCACCACTGCTCTCTTCTGCTCTTTGTCCATCACCACAATGTCCGGTTTGTTAGCCAGTAGCTGTTTGTCGGTCTGGAAGCTGAAGTCCCACAGGATCTTAGCCTTGCCGTTCTCAACCACCTTCGGTGGTATGTCCCATTGGGATTTGGGTACTTCTAGTCCATACCGGGTACAGATGTTCCTATACACTACCACAGCTACTTGGTTGTGCCTTTCCATGTATGCTGAGCTGGCGAGCATCTTACACCCTGCTACCACATGCTGGACTGACTCTGGGGCTTCTTTACATAGCCTGCACCTTGGGTCAGATCTACTGTGGTAGATATTGGCCTCTATTGCCCTTGTACTTAGGGCCTGTTCTTGTGCTGCCATGATCAGGGCCTCTGTGCTGTCTGTCAGTCCAGCTTTATTCAGCCATTGGTAGGTCTTCTTGATATCAGCCACTTCCTCTATCTGACGGTGGTACATGCCGTGTAGCGGCTTGTCCCTCCATGTTGTCTCCTCCTCCTCCTCCTCTTCCTCCTCAGGTTTCTGCTGTCTAAGGCATTCACTGAGCAGTTCATCTGTTGGGGCCATCTTCCTAATGTACTCTTTGATTTTTGATGTCTCATCCTGGACAGTGGCCCTGATGCTCACTAGTCCTCGGCCTCCCTCTTTCCGCTTAGTGTACAGCCTCAGGATGCTGGACTTGGGGTGAAACCCTCCATGCATTGTGAGGAGCTTTCTAGTCTTGATATCTGTGGCTTCTATCTCCTCCTTTGGCCAGCTTATGATCCCAGCGGGGTATCTGATGACTGGCAGTGCATACATGTTGATGGCTCGGACCTTGTTCTTGCCATTCAGCTGACTTCTCAGGACTTGCCTTACTCTCTGGAGGTATTTGGCTGTGGATGACTTCCTTGCGGCCTCCTCATGGTTGCCATTAGCCTGTGGGATTCCAAGGTATTTGTAGCTGTCCTTGATGTCTTCTATCCTGCCCCCTGGTAGGTCAACCCCTTCAGTTCTGATCATCTTGCCTCTTCTTGATACCATCCGGCCACATTTGTCTAATCCGAATGACATCCCTATGTCGTCGCTGTAGATCCTGGTGGTGTGGATCAGTGAGTCAATTTCTCGCTCATTCCTGGCATACAGCTTGATGTCATCCATGTAGAGGAGATGGCTGATTGTTGTCCCGCTTCGGAATTGGTATCCGTAGCCACTCTTTGTGATGATGTGACTGAGGGGGTTCAGGCCTATGCAGAACAGCAGTGGTGATAGTGCATCCCCTTGGTATATGCCGCACTTGATGTTAACTTGGGCAATTGGCTTGGAGTTAGTCTCCAGGGTTGTCTTCCACTTCCCCATTGAGTTCTTGATGAAGGCTCTTAGTGTCCTGTTGATCTTATACAGTTCCAGACATTCCAGTATCCACGTGTGTGGCATTGAGTCGTAGGCTTTCTGGTAGTCAATCCAGGCGGTGCACAAGTTGGTCTGCCTATTCTTACAGTCTCTGTGTACTGCTCTGTCCACCAGTAGCTGGTGCTTGGCTCTCCTGGTGTTACTACCAACTCCTTTCTGTGTCCCACTCATGTATTGATCCATGTGCCTACTCATCTTAGCCGCCATGATGCCTGACAGGAGCTTCCATGTTGTACTGAGACAGGTTATTGGCCGGTAGTTGGATGGGGTAGATTCCTTCTGTGGGTCTTTCATGATCAGGACTGTCCTGCCTTCAGTCAACCATTCTGGGTGCGTCCCATCCCTTAGCAGCTGGTTCATCTGTGCTGCTAGACGCTCGTGGAGTGCTGTCAGCTTCTTTAGCCAGTGTGTATGGATCATATCCGGGCCCGGTGCTGACCAACTCTTCATCTTTGACACTCTTTCTTGGATGTCTGCCATTGAGATGGTTACTGGTTCTTGTTCTGGGAGGCAGCTGTGGTCAGTCCTTAGGTCCACTAGCCACTGGGCATCGGTGTTGTGTGATGCTACTCTTTCCCATATGCCCTTCCAGTATTTCTCCACCTCAGCTCTTGGTGGGTCTGGCCGGATGCTATTTCCCTGCCACTGAGAGTACACCTTTGCTGGTTGAGTGGAGAAGGTCTTGTTTATTCTCTTGGCCTCAATCTCCTTGGTGTATCGCTTCAGTCGGGTAGCCAGAGCTGTTAGTCTCTGTTTGGCAGTTTCGAGTGCTTCAGGTATGGAGAGCTTGCTGTATTTTCTGGGTGCCCCTTTATTCACCATGTTCCCCTTCTGTAGCTCGGCTAGCTGGCTGACTTCTCTCCGTGTCGCCTTTATCTTGGCCTCTAACCATCTCTTCCATGGAGGGTATTGTTTGTTATGCCCTGTGTTGATCTTGTATCCCAGCATCTCGAGGATTACTGTTGCTGTACTGTGGATCAGCTTGTTGGTGTCAGTTATGTTCCCTGTGGGGATGGTTCTTATTGCAGCATTCACATCTTCTAGCAGATCTTCTGAAGGTACTTGACAACTTAGCTTCGGTATTTGTCGGAGGCTCCAGGTTTCCATTTGGGTCACGATCTTCCTTCGCAGGTCAGCAGCTCTTGTATTGAGGCTGTCTATGTCTCTTGGGGCTTGGTACCCAATCACGGATTGTGGGGGGGGGGGTGATATCCCCCCGCTGACCTGGCGTCCTGGCTCCCCCTTGCCGTAGCATTGTTGTTGTATTTCATCGATCTCTAGTTGTGATAGCAGTTTTCGGTTACGGATGTTGGAACACTGGGCTAACAGCTGTTTCTTTGTTAGCCTTGATTGTGGGTTTCGAAGCATCCATTGGTCCCACATCCGCCCCATATATCCCCTCTCTCTGGGATTACTTGTGTAGTAGCATTCCAACAACTCCGTATTCTCCGCCCTTGTCCATGTGTGTCTTGTTCCAGTAGCCCATTTGTCATCAGATTGCCCTGGTTCCCTAGCATCTGACGCGGACCTTGTTAACCCGGGCGACGTCCGAGCCGGTATGACTCTGTCATCGTTGTGTTCACTCATGTTTGAGGTAGGCTCGTATAGCATGAAGGGTCTTGCCTAAGGACCCTCACTGGATAGTGCCCGCCATGTCTGGGGTTCGAAGCCACGCCCACGCCCTCCTGCATTCCAGACCACGCCCTCCTGCATTCCAGACCACGCCCCTTTCTTCATTTCACGTTGACTGGATAGTGTTTGTCCCGACCGGGATTCGAACCCACAACCTCCTGCATTCAAGTCAGTTGACTTATATATATATATATATATATATATATATATATATATATATATATATATATACAGAGAGAGAGAGAGAGAGAGATTTTTAAATTACGTTTTTTTATGAAGGCCAAATTACAAGATAATCATGTTGACACAATATTTTTGTGGACAAACTAAGCGTTCTCCACAGTCATCTTTTATAACTTTGTCTAAACAGGAACTGACATTTCCGAAAACAAACCATATAAAGTGTAGGAACACAAGCAAAACATGTGAATTAGATCAACCATTGACTGAACACAAGTTTTTCATTCAACACAGAACATAAGTCACTTTTGATACAACATAGATTTGTAAAAGCATCTAAATCATTCTAAGCTCTGAAATAGTTAAAATCAATTCTTATCCTTACTTGAGACATTCTTTTAAAAATGTCTTCTGCACTGAAGTCAGACAAACCTTCAACCTTTTTCTTCCTGCTCAGATAAATTGCTATCTTTGCTTGGCACAGAAGAAATTTTTATAATCTGCCAAACCTTTTTGTGATTTTTCCTATATTTCAAACCTAATATACAATGTAACTGTTTGTCGAAACTATGACTGAATGAGAGAAAGATACTTTCCAAAAAATCGAACAGATTGTAAAATCTCTGACAATCTAGGAAGCAGTGAAAAACAGTTTCTCTGCGAGAACAGAACGGACAGTTCTCTGATACATTCGGATTCAAATTTGTAACAAAACCGTTGACGGCCACAGCGCCGTGTAAAATTTTCCATTTGACATCCCCAACCTTCTTTGTTAATAGTGGCTTGTAGAAAGGCTCCTATGAAGGGCTCACATCTGCCGCCAGACCAAGGTGAACCCTCTAGGTGTGTCAACCCGATCCTTAAGTTTATCATTATTTAAAATATTTACACAGAGAGAGAGAGAAAAGCTGAAGGACATCTTTCAAGTTGAGAAAGAAATTCATTAATAATTTAACAATTCTGGGGTATCCAGATTTTTCAGATTCACCTCAAATATATTTTCTAAAGTGGATTTTCTAGCAGAACAACAGAAAACACACTAACTCTATGAACTTGATCAAAGGGTGCATCACAGACCATGGAAGAACGCAGTGAAATTCATAGGATGTACAATGAATTCACATATCCTTCCAATGAGAAGGTCTAGTTTTAGGATTTAATTACCTAAATTAAATATGATTTCTTTTTTTATTACTAGTGTTTATTTTTCTAACGACAAATGAACACAGGTTCACACTGCTCTGCAAACATTTTAGTGAATTTTAACATTCCACATAGCCAAAACAAACCCACACATGCAGTCTTTATACATCCATACATAGAGCTAGAGGAGTACTACACCCAGTGTTTTCAGCCATCTGAATTCACACTGCACACATACTGGCCAGGAGCTACGAGCCCACTATGACTGACTCCAAATGTAAAATAATATTAATAAAGCAAGAGGAAAATAAAAGAACAGTCATACCATACTCACCAAGAAGACAATAAATAATTGAGAGGTGATGCTGGTTACACAAAACCCTTTCAAACATAATGCTGATGCTTCTGGCAATAGTTTCAAACATACCGTAGTTACTGCAATGCCAAGGGACAAACTTGGACAAAACTTTGAAAAGAAACTAACAGAGAAACAATTAGGGCTCATTTAAAAACTGAAGGTTGTAAGGACAGCATGTAATATACTGATGTCCCAACAAGCAGAAAAAAATAGTTTTCTACAAAAAACAAAGAAAGAAAAACACACACACACACACACACACACACACACACACACACACACACACACACACACATATATATATATAAATGGATCCTGCATTTTGCACGAAAGGTTCCCCTACTAAACAAAAAAACATGTAAAGGCCCATCTGAAATTTGCTGAAGACCACCTGGACGATCCAGAGGAAGATCGGGAAAATGTGATGTGGTCAGATGAGACCAAGATTTAGCTTTTTGGTTTAAACACCATTCGCCATGTGTGGAGGAAGAATCATGCTGAGTTTTATTCCAAGAACATCATTCCTACTGTGAAGCATGGGGGTGGAAATTTCATGCTTTGGGGATGCTTTTATGCAAATATGACCGGAAGACAGGTCCATATCAGTGGCAGGATGAATGGGGCCATGTGTTGTGACAGTTTGGGTAAAAACCTCCTTCCCTCGGTCAGAGAAATGAAGATGAAACATGGCTTGGTCTTCCAGCATGATAATGATCCAAAGGACACAGACAGGAGAACCAAGAAGTGGCTCTGTGAAAAGCATATTGAGGTTCTGGAGTGGCCTAGCCACTCTCCAGACCTCAACCCTATTGAAAACCTGTGGAGGGAGTTAAAACTCTGTGTTGCCAAGTGACAACACTCAAACATCACAGCTCTGAAGAAGATCTGTCAAAAGGAATGGGCCAAAATACCAACTAAAGTGTGTGTAGACCTGGTTAGGAACTACAGCAACAGTTTGACCTCTGTCATTGCCAACCATGGCTACATTACAAAGTATTGAACCTAACTTTTGCTGGCTGCTTATTGGCCACCCATTTTCACAAATAAATTGTTTAAAAATCATACAATGTGATTTCCTGGATTTCTTTTTTTTTTTACATTCTGTCTATCACGCTTGATGTGTACTTCACAAACCATTACTATCTTTTTAAGTGGGTGAACTTACAATTTTTTTAGGTTGCCCAACACTTACTGGCCCCACTGTGTGTGTGTGTGTGTGTGTGTGTGTGTGTGTGTGTGTGTGTGTGTGTGTGTGTGTGTGTGTGTGTGTGTGTGTGTGTGTGTGTGTGTGTGTGTGTGTGTGTGTGTGTGTGTGTGTGTGTGTGTGTGTATTTTGTTCCCCCAGGAACAATACAATCCTGAGTTTTGAGAGAGGAAATATTTCTGAATGCAGGTGAACAATAATCTCTATAAAGATGGAATTATAAAATCATTTGACCAACTTCAGGAAGAATTAAGGGTACTCAAGGTAGATTTTAGATTTCTACAGATCCACAGTTACAAGGAAAATACAAGGAGGGTCATGAACCTGAACCAATTGAAACTCATTTTTGAAGGTTTTTGGCTAAAGAGGAAAAAGTTATTTTTAAGTACGTATTGGCCCGATGACCCTGATTATAAAACGACCCCCTCTTTTTCAAGACTCAAGTTTGAAAAATGACTTTTTGAACACCAAATTTAATTTTTATCCAGAAATGAATTACAGTACATCTGAAACAAATGATTACAACAATATATTCGAGAGAAAAAGCATGTTATTTTGCCTCATTCAAATCATGCAAAAACTGTCTATCACATCTTAATATCTGAACAGTTAAATATGTAAACTAAAGTGCCATCACATTTCGACCCACTTTTGTCCAGATTGTCGCTACGTTTCTCCATTTTCTGTTATATCTTCTCTTATTTTTTTCTCTTTTCTGTCTTAACACTATTTTTATTTTTTTTCTTCGTTACAGGGGTTTGCTTTGGCCTGGGGAATTAAGTTCAGCATTCGCGTTAAAGATATCTGGCGCCATCTAGCGTTGGGAATGGGTATAATGTCTAGACCCCGAATGTAAGACGACCCCCACTTTTTCAGTCTTATTTCAATGCAAAAAACACTGTCTTATATTCGGGTCAATACAGTAATATTAACCCTCACTGGATGCAATCATGGGAAACAGACCTTCAGATAACAATTTCTGAGCATGAATGGAAAACATCTTTATTAAACAGAAAAAAAAAATAGTATAATAAATCTCAGAAAATTCAATTCAAGATACTCCATAAATTACACATACTACATTACATACTGGAATAGTCAAGGTGTAAGCAGCAAGTAGGTACCTTTGTACATTTAAAGTGACAATGTAAAATTGAGAAATTTTGGATGAAAATTAGATATGATATATTCCTAATTGAAAATCATGTTCAACTTAATAATTTAATGCATTTTAGGGCTACAGCCTGCTGCACCTGCACTCAATAATTACATGATAATTTTTAATTCACCAAATCAAATAAGACAATTATATCATTAAAAGACCAATAAAACTGTCATTTGATATTAATGTGAAATACACGTACAATAGTATTGAAGACTTCCTTTAAATCTAGGTACTCCTCTGGTACTTTGATCAGGTCTGGTGATTCAAACATATCATGTGAAAAGGGAAGACATATCAGAGCTCATTTCAAGTAAATAGCGTCAAAATGAGTACTCCATTGAAAAATAGTCCCTGAAGAACAATCTGTACGCAGGATGTGTCTTCTGAGTCATGGATATCCTAATATAATGGGTTATTAATTGTGAATGAAATGGAAAGAGTGTTTTGGTGTGGATACGTGACATTCTCATGGGGAGTGGAACAGTGTGATGGCTGACCCAGCAGATGACTGTCTACCAAGAGCAGTGGCATATATGGGCTTCAACTGGGATTCTTGACTATTTCCTAGTTGAGTGACCAAGGTGTCAGGCATTGCCTGTATAGCCTCAGCCAAACAGGTAAGTTGTTGATGATTGTGTTGGATTATGTCTGCTGGTGTCAAACACTCCAGCTAAGCTGGGTCGCTGTCAGCTGGTTCATGTTGGCCAGATTTCTCGGTCATGCTTCTAATAAAACTGGTAGATGTAACCCAAAAGCATGAGAGGAGAGTAGGCAGATGCAGAATCAAAGTTTGTATTGAAATCAAAGCAGTTCCAAATAGCAGGTAATCAGGCCAAACAGGCAAAGAAATCTGACAGGGAACAGGTAAAAGGCAGAATCACTATAAGGTATAGAGGCAGGAAACAGAATTGCTGACAGGCAGGATGAACGCTAACAATCTGGCAGGGAGCTGAGGACTGAGCAGAGTCTATATTGAGTAGAGATTGATTGGGAGATGGTTTACAGGTGACTGATGAAACAGAGGTGAAGGGAATGGGTTTGACTGAATGGAAGGAGGTAGATAAGGCAAATAAATTAGATATTATTGCTGGAAAACACAATAAATACATTTAAAAGTAACCATAAGCATCAACAGAAGTTAATACAACACCCAATAGCTGGGTTTATCCAAAGATCCATCTCAAAGGCTTCTCAAATCCATTGTCCAGCAACATGACCACACCAGATACGGAAGTAAGCAGGTGAATGTCTGAGCCAAGCTTGCAGGAATATGCTGTCTAATATGATACGGCTGTGAAAGTAGTTTGATATTGGATTTCAGAAATACATTTAACACCTGAAATTAGATCTAATAGCATAGAATTCCTGTTCATTTCACCTACTAGATATAAATATTGAAAGTCACCAAATCTAATTGATCATAAGTTCAATAATTTCAAATAGTTTATAGAAATGTTGGAAATTATTGAACTTATGATCAATGAGATTTGCTTAATTTTATCTTTATCTTTGTAGTTTTATTGTTGTACTCTATGTGTGTAACCACAAGCAATAATAAAACCACAATCACAACACAACAAATTCAATCAGAGATCAACTTGGGGCAGTGACCCCCAAACTGGAAGAGTGGCTCCAGGAGATTCCTGGAACAACATCAGAAGCCTCAGTCCAGAAGAGCGCAGTCCTAGGAACAGCTAAGATACTGACAGAACCCTCAGACTCCCAGGCCTCTGGTAGAGGACCTGAGCTTGAGGATGACACACAGACACTACCCTACAAGGGTGAGAGTAATTACATTATACATTAGATTATATTTAGATTAGATTAAACTTTATTGTCATTCCACATGTCACAGGTAAAAAGCAACATACATATAGTAATCCGTCACGTATTTACGCATCAACATGTGCTGCTTCACTACATCGTTGATTTTTAGTAAGTAGTCACCTGTTACCGTACGTGCATTCTATTGGCTGACAGCATCCGGAAGTGCGTTGCATTCCGCGAGTCTCGAAACGCAGCGCACTTTCACAAGACACTAAAAGTCTCACGAGTGTGGGATAAGGTAATACTGATAGAAGGTGGTTTAATATCAGTATGGGGAAGGTTCATAAACGTTTAAATTACCCTAAATAATAAAATAAATAGTTTGTCGCTATATCATGGAATTTTGTGACTTTAACACTAGAATAAATAGAGAAATTGCTTTAACCACAACTTCTATAACAGGATACGAAAAGTTCTTGCACAGTAAGTAAAATACTTATAAATACTTAAAATGTGACGTTGAGCATAGATAGATAGATAAATACTTTAATGATCCCAAGGGAAATTCAGGTGACATCTGCTCACAAGAGATACAATAAATACACATAACAGTGAAGGAAAAAAAATGGCACAGCCAAAAGACGTTGTATAAATTACATAATTTACATACTAAAATAATTATAACAACAGAAAAACAGAAGAACCTAAAATAAAAGGAAAGCAGCTGCAGCTTTGGCCCCCCTCCTTCTGAGAGAGTGGTTGTGTCTTCTGATGGCATGAGGCACAAAGGAGGTCCTGAATCTCTCAGTGGAGGAGCTCGGTGACAGAAGTCTGCCACTGAAGAAGCTCCTCTGCTGGGCGAAGGTGGTGTGCAAGGGATGGGTGGTGTTACCCAGGATCGATCTACACCTGGACATAGTCCTCCTCTCTAGGACAGTCTGTACAGAGTTCAGATCCTGACCGATCACAGAACCAGTCCTCCGGATGAGCCTGTCAAGTCACTCAGTGTCCCATTTCCTGGCACCACCACCCCAACACACAATGGCGTAGGACAGCACACTTGACACAATGTACTGGTAAAACAGTCTGAGCAGATCAGAGCTGATGTCGAAGGTGGCCAGCCTCCTCAGGAAGTACATCCTACTCTGACCATTCTTATATACAGTACACAGTCCAGGTTGTGCGACCAGTCTAGTCTACTGTCCAGCTGCAGCCCCAGGTACTTATAGTTTTCTACTACCTCCACCTCCTTACTGGGTGGCGGTGTATGCCTCCTTGGCATTCGTGTAAAACAGATCAATGATTCTGTTCTTCCGTGTGGGGCAGTTCACACACTGGACCATTGTGGGAAGGGATGAGTCCAAGTTGACGTGACTGAAGTCCCCCGTGATGATGACAAGCGCCTCCGGGTGCCAGTCCGAAGATCAGAGGTCGTCGTACAGATGGTTTTACGTGCAGTCTCTGGGTCTGCACGTGGGGGGATGTAGATGGCGAGGACAATGACGTGTGAAAATTCACGCGCCAGGTATGCTAACAGCTGTTAGCTCCACATCCCGGTTGCACAGCATAGTTTTCACAGTCACATGTCCAGGGTGACACCATCTGTTGTTGGTGTAAATGATCAGACCACCTCCCTTCTTCTTGCCGGCGGTGTTAGTGTCTCGGTCCGCTCGCACGGAGGAAAGGCCGGTCAGTCTGACGTTAGCATTGGGGACGAAGTCCGTCAGCCACGTCTCGGAGAACACCAACAAGCTGGTCTCCCAGTAGCGCTGCTCAGTCCTGCACAGCGCCGTCAGTTTGTCCACCTTGTTGGGCAGCAAGTTCACGTTCCCCATGATAACGGAGGGAACCGAGGGTCTGACCTGCCTGTGGCTGTTAGCTCTAGCCGCTAGTCTAGCCTGCCTTTGTTTACCTCCCTGGCTCCCTCTGTATCGCTGCTGGATATCAGTGGGGTTGAGATCATGTATCCCGGGTTCTCCTCTGACTTTTATGGACAGCATTTGCTCTCTGGAGTACATGAAAACAGTGCTATCCATTGTGGTTACGTAAATAAAGGTAAAGACTTAGGCCCCGTCCACACAATGACGGATTTTTTTTAAAAAACAACTTTTTAAAAATGCATCAAAAACAATTCGCGTCCACACAACAGCGTTCTCAAAAAAATCTCTGTCCACACGTAAAAGCAACAGTGTGTTTTCGAAGACGGCTATAAGCATGCCAAACCATATGGTGGCAGTATTGAGTCAAATTTTATCCAATAGGAATCCTCCGTGTTTTGTTGTCACAACACATGGGCCCACAAATATGACGTCACAGAGGTTTTGGTCACAGGCAAGACGTCAGTGTTTTTAAAAAGTTGTGGATACACCGTCGAAACAACAACGCAGACCAAGCGTTTTTAAAAAAAATCCACCTCGGCCAGCGATTTCGAAAAGTTGCGTTTTCGTTTCGGATATCTGCGTTGTCGTGTGGACGGAAGGCGTAAACGCAACAAAAAAGTTGTGTTTTAAAAAAATACGTCATCGTGTGGACGGGGCCTCAGATAAGATAAAGAAAAACGATAAAAACAGAAGACATACAACGGAGCAGACAACAACAGAACTCAGAACTTCTGACAACAGAACTCAGTCCACATATTTATGTGTTGCCAAAATAAACATTTTAAGATGTGGAGATTTTTTTTTTTTTCTGATGCTACAGCAATCCGATTCCTTGTGACCCACTTTTAAGAGAAGGGAATGAACTACAGCATCCACCACCAACTGGAACATCCTATCTCCCATCACATCATTACACAGGGAAGTCACAGTTACACAGTTGAACATGTCTTTAATGAGGGGTCCCTCTGCTGCTGCTTTAACAATCACATTATATCACAGGACAGAAAGCCTTCCAGTGACCTCTTTAGTGACTCTAATTTTTTTTTACTGTTGTCAAGGCTCCCTCGGATCCAGAATGAGCCTCCAATTTGTCATAACATGGCTTGTGGGCTAAGACAAAACCAATTTTTAAATAAATATTGACATACCAAATGATAGAAATTAAAAATATAATTATATTATGGGGTTCATTAATGGAATCAGTAGTGCAAGGTGAGCATTATGAGAAACCAGCTGGTAGACATTGGTTCAAATTGCCCCTAATTCTTTATAACTGGAATATGCCAGCTGGGAAAGGCTCCAGCGACCTGCGCAAGTGGTTGAAGTGCTACACTTTGTCCTCCAGCACCTGGACTCCCCAGGATCCTACGCCAGGATTCTGTTTGTGTACTTCAGCTCTGCTTTCAATACGATTGTCCCAGCTCTGCTCCATGACAAGCTCTCCCAGCTGAACGTGCCCGACTCCATGTGCAGGTGGATCACGGACTTCCTGACAGACAGACGGCAGTTCGTGAGGCTGGGGAAGCATGTCTCCGACACCCGGACTATCAGCACTGGATCCCCTCAAGGCTGCGTTCTTTCCCCTCTGCTCTTCTCCCTGTACACTAACTGCTGCACATCTGGTCACCAGTCTGTCAAACTCCTGAAGTTTGCTGACGACACCACCCTCATCGGCCTCATCTCTGATGGGGATGATTCGGCCTACAGAATTGAGCTGGACCGCCTGGTATCATGGTGCAGCAGGAACAACCTGGAGCTCAACGCTCTCAAAACAGTGGAGATGATAGTGGACTTCAGGAAAGACCCTCCTGCCCTCCCCCCCGTCATCATCTGTGACACTCCAGTGACCCCTGTGGAGTCCTTCCGCTTCCTGGGCACCACCATCACCCAGGAGCTCAAATGGGAGCAGAACATCAGCTCCCTCACCAAGAAGGCTCAGCAGAGGATGTATTTCTTTCGGCAGCTGAAGAAGTTTCACCTCCCTGTGAAGATGCTGGTGAACTTCTACACTGCCACCATTCAGTCCATGGGACAGGGACAAGGCCAAGCTGCAGCGTGTCATCCGTTCTGCGGAGAAGGTGCTTGGCTGCAGCCTCCCACATCTCCAGGAACTGTCTGACACAAGGACTCACAGTCGTGCAGCTAGGATTGCCGCTGACCCCTCTCACCCTTCCAGACCCTCCCCTCTGGCAAGAGGCTATGGTCCATCTGGACCAGGACCTCACGCCATAAAAACAGCTTCTTCCCCACTGCAGTCAGCCTCATGAACAATGCCCCCCCCCCAAGGTAACCATCCGCCCATCACCACTCTGCAAAGACAGTTTACTTTCTGGACTTATTTTCTTCGCCTGCCTTCACGATCCTTATACAGTATCTAAACTCACCGTAATGTGAATTGTAAATAGTTTTTGTATTCCCTCCTATTCCTCATTCACTACTATTCTCTTCCGCCTTTCTATGCACCGACACCGCGTCAAGTTCCTCGACAGTAATTTTTACTGTACTTGGCAATAAAACCTTTTCTGATTCTGATAATGAATGAATGAATGAATGAATGAATGAATGAATGAATACAGCCCTTAACAATTTATAGTTTATCAACACAATCTAAAAGTAGTTCTAATTCCGTCAGATTTCAAGCCACATTTTTCCATATATTTACATGCTGTACACGAAGCCTGACATGATCAATGAATAATAACCCTCCAAACACACCAAAATCAGTTGAAGAACACAAACATTGCCCAGGATTGACCTATTCATTTTAAATTTATCTTACCCAAATCCATGCTCATCTAACATCCATACATGAGCCAGTGCTGGCTCACATGTGGGCCTCTTATGCCAGAAAGCAGCTGAGTGTGCTGGCTCTGAGGGCCAATCAGTCAGAACCAGATTAATGGGAGGGTTCAGGAGTCTAACACTTGAAGTAGTGGAACAGGAAATGATGGCCTGGTACATGGAAAATAATACATTCAGTGTTCTAACAATACTCGAGTCTGTTAATAAAGAAGAGTGATGAAAATCTCTGCAATAGCGTAAAATGCATTATCTCACAAGTATTGTTAGTATAATGACAGACCTTGCAAAACAATGCGGACACGGTCATAAGGCAAACATTTTCTGAATTACGTACTTTCTTAAAATTGAAAATTAAGTGTGTAGCATATAAGTTGCTCTTAATGGGCTCTGCTGCCATCCAATGAGTTGTTACATTGTGGTTCTCTGCTTGTAACAGTTGTCATGAGCAAAAACACGAAGCCTGCTCAGCCAACAGCATCTCCTACAGTTCAGGAAGTTCAGGAAGTGTTTCAAGTATAAAGCAAGACAAAAAACAAGACAGCAACGCAATCCATCATCAATTTATGATTTCCAGTCTTCTGTATTGTGTGAGAAATAATCACCAGCGATTCCACAAAAAATAGGGTTGGTTTTTGTGATGTTGTTATGGGGTACAGGCAGAGTAATGAAGACAGTTGGCAACAGTGCTGTTATTTTTAAGCAGTGTACTTGACGATACATAAAAAGTAAAACACATGGTAGACCTCAAGGCCTTTATTTTCTTTTCACTAGTTTTTGCCTATTAATCCATCTGCAGTAAAGAGAAACACAGATCCATATATAATCCAAATGTCACTCATCAGCAGATGACAGATAAAGATAGAGGAGGAGAGAGAGGAGGGAGGCTAAATAAGAGAAAACATTTTTTCATCATAGAATCAATTTCTAGTAATACACTTGCGTGCCTTCCCCAACACTGTTGGTTTCATTTTTGAGTAATTTTGCATAAACCTCAATGTGCTGCTGCTAGGGTGTTGATGTCGGTTATACATTTTTTTGGCGTTCAACTGTTGGTTTTGTTTCTACATAAAGATGAATGAGTCCTGTACATGAATCGGCAAAACCCCTAACAATGTGGTCCTTGCTTAATCATACTGAAGTGCGAGAGACAGGTATGTGGTCGACGGTTTGCATGATGACCCTTGGTCCCTCAGCCCCAGCTGACACCATTGACTAATTCCTCTGGTATGGGGATTACAGTAAACTAATTGGCCAGATCCTGTAAATGGAATAAAAGTGAGTGAATTTATACATCATAAATAAATAAATCACTGAGTGCTATTGATTGACATCAATTGAAGTGATTCCACCACAAAATTAAATCATCTGTCATGCCATGGCTTTTCCAAGTTTGAAGCAGGTTCCAAAGGAGTGGTTCAGAAAAAACAACTCTACATAGTCCTGGGTGTGGTTCCATGCGCCATGTATCAAACAGAACATATATTATTTTATATATACTGTATATAAATATATATACACCCCCACCTATATTATATTTGAATAAGCTCACTTGAAAAGTCTCACACTGTTCAACCAATCACGGCGCATCTGCCGGAAAGAATCACATGAACAAAATGGCCTAAGGCATCAGGCAGCGACGCTTTTTGTTTCACCTTACACCTTTCGTCCACACGACAACGCAGATATTTGGGACAAAAACGCTGGCCAAAGTGAAGGTTTTTGAAAACGCAGTTGTCGTGTGGACGCTGTAACAGAAAGTTTTTCTATCCGGGGGGCGTCTCCCAGTGACAAAAACCGCTATGACGTTAGTGTGTGTGACCCATGTCTACATGTACACACGGAATGGACGGAGTTAAAACCAACTATTTTCTGACATATAACAGCTCCACGTCGAAGACACGTTGATAAACATGCTTGACAGTTGGATGTTTCTTTCTTTATGAGTCATAAAGTTTATATATTTATTTATTCATTCAATGAATGAAGGAATGCTTATTTTTGCTTTGTTTATTTTTTTACTTTATGGTGTGTCTTCTTTTTATCTTGAAAGGTGTTGGCACTTCTTTTTGTATGCTTACTGTGCTGTGTATTATGTAACAGAGATGACAATTTCCTGGCGAAACCTCCTTAGGGGATTAATAGTTACTCACTTACCTATCAGACACATCCATCCATTTTCTACTTCTTCATCTACTGCCGTGGGTCGCGGGGAGCTGGAGCCTATCTTAACTGGCTTAGGGCGTGAGGCAGGGTGTGACGCCCATGCACCATGGAGCCACAACAGAGACACAGACAATGGCTGTGCCAATTGCCTCTTGGGAACTAATAAAGTGTTTTTGAATTGATTTGATTTGATTTGAATTGAATTGAATTTGAATTGAATAAGCTGCAGATTTTACTCTTTGAGAGTAAGTGAGCAATGCTGCTGCTGTCACCATGTACATCTCTAATTCGCAACCATCTCACCTGTAGAATTTCTCCAACAACTCCTCATGGGAGTCTTTTCAAAACCAACAGTAAAGAGGAGAACTGGTGGAGAATTTCACAGTATTTCTCTAGGTTAAAATAGAGAAAGCGGTGGAGGTGGAGGTCAACCATCCATAGACCATAAAGAGGACTTCAACGTTTTCCTGAAGGGAGGAGGTTAGATAGATTGAAAAAAAAAAACACTCTAAAAAATGTTCTCATTTGCGTGTATCCTGTACTCCAAGTCCTGGAGTACAGACGAGTGATATACCTGAGTATTGAACAGGACACATTGTAACTCTGGCAGATGTTACAATCAAAATTCTGAAAGTAGTCAAATTTCATTTATTTTCCTGACGATATAATGAGCAAATGTTCTCTTAAACTAAAACCTTGACTAAAAAAACTTAAATTGGTCACCTAAGCCTCTCTCTCTCTCTCTCTCTCTCTCTCTCTCTCTCTCTCTCTCTCTCTCTCTCTCTCTCTCTCTCTCTCTCTCTCTCTCTCTCTCTCTCTCTCTCTCTCTCTCTCTCTCTCTCTCTCTCTCTCTCTCTCTCTCTCTCTCTCTCTCACACACACACATACACACACAGGTTCTGTATATACTGCCTAGTGAGGACTGCGTGAGTACCCCTACAAAGACAAAAACAAAAAACATTTTTGAACTCAGGGTAGTGCCGTCACCCAATACACTCACTTGAATTTTATGAAACACCAGGATTTAGAACATTTTTTTTGACCAGCCAAGTGAGGACCTGAGGCCTGTACCGTAAAGCTTGGTTAACCTAGCCAGGCTTCCTCTTACTTATCTGGCTTCACTTACCGAGACATCCGCCCTCCGGTTTTTCGGTACCATAAAGCCGGCTATCAACTCACTAATTCAATCCAGGCTTGTCCACTCTAGATCTGTGCGCACTCACATAAAAAGGGCGGAGTTTGCTGCATGCGACCAATCGCAAACATGCAACAAACTGGCCCGAGCCGCATATTTCACAACGGAGGAGCAAACAATAATAATTAATAAATACGAGCAATACAAATCAATAATCCAGGCAAAAAGCAACACAGTTGCAGCTGCCAAACGGAGCAAGGATCGCTGGCACAAAATCGCTGACTGTCAATGCGGCACTTAGTCCCATTATAATATTACTTCCCCACTATGACTGCACTTGTATATCTGACTACAGTAACATCTGTGTGTTCAATAAATGTATGTGTGTACCACATTTTTCGTTATGGCATGTGATTGTAGCCCCCGCGACTTTATGAACAGCTCTACATACTGTGTTGTTCCCGAGGTTTTCAGCATCGCCAACAGAATACATAAAAGTACCTATGAATGACTCAATCAATCCATGATTTACTTAAACACATAATTGATTAATGGCATTTTATCTGTGGCTTGCTTGTAACCCATCCAACGAGGGATTTAAGGACATCGTAATAATTACGAACATCACTAAGAAATATATTAACTGTGGCAAAGAACCTCAGTGCAATGCGCACTGTCTGGCATAGGACGTGAGGCAGGTGACACTCCGGGCACGATGCCAGTGCACCGTGGAGCCACACACGAAGACAGACAACCATGCACACACACACACACACACACACACTCACTCCTACAGGCAATTTGGGACCGGCCAGTCAACCTGAAGCGCATGCTTTTGGAGGTGGGAGGAAGCCGGAGAACCCGGAGAGAAGCCATGCAGACACGGGGAGAGGATGCGAACTCCGCACAGAGCGGGAAATGAATGAATGAATAATTGATTTGAAGTAGCTAATCGAGGATGCCATTTCTACTAAAGAATATTTATCAGTGAAAATCTGTCATGACAAATGTTTTACTTGTCCTTATGTTGATTTCTCCTCTTGACTGCCTTTCAAAATTTAAGCTGTTTCTTGATTTTATCAATTTGATTATAGACACACTATTTGACGTCTCTCCATGTCCGGGCTTTTAGGGTTGGGGACTCTTTTGCAATGCAAATCAGGCAGTCCTGCTTTGCAGGAACCTTTATAGTGCAATAAACTTTGTAAGGTGACGTTTCACTTCCTTTCTTTCCTCCTCAGTCCAGGGTCTCTTTCCTTGTCTCTTGGCTTCTGGAGAATCTAGAAAACCAAAACCAAAATGAGTTTATTGGAGGTTGAGCTGAGTCTAGACTAAGACTTAATTGACATTGCACTACAATCTGATCCCTGCCCTTGACTAATAACAGTAATAGAAAAAAAAAAAAGAAGTTGCATTGATTCACTTCTTATAAAACATGATTTAAACACCCATAACTTTGTTGATTTGAAGGACACATTAGTAATAAGTACAGTCAAGATATGATTCATGTTCATTGTGCACTTCACAGTTTTTCTTAAATATTCAGTTTACTTAAACTTATAGTTTTGTTAAGTTAAAGTCTTTTTTTTTTCTAATACAGTCCATTGTGTCTCTCTTTGTGTGTCCCAAATATCAATGCGTTGTCAAATCCAAAAACATTTAAATTAGGATCAAGACAATTCTTACATGCAGACAGTGGCAATGATAAAATGCCAGCAACCATTAAACCCCTAAGATTCAGATGCATCGGACAGTACAACTGTGAAGCGACTTGACCTCACAGCCTTTCTCAGTTGGTGTTTTTTTTTTTTCTTTTTCCAAAAAAGGTAGGAGGACTTTGTATTACATCTGCATACAATTTGTGACTGACTGGTGAGATTACTTACATGCACTTTCACATATCAGTCTTAAATCACCACCATTATATCCCTGTCAGCCGTTTCAAAGGCTGTTGAAATTACCGCTGAAACAAACCCATGGTGTTACAGCTAATACAAGCTGTAACACCATGGCCTCATACATGTTTCTATGGGTGTAGCAATCTTTATTTTAAGAAATGTATTTTAATTTTAAACTTTAAACAATTTTACATGTGTAATTTTGACTACTTGCCATCTATGCGACTGACAAATGAATGACAAAATAGCCGCCGTAGGATAAACACAAACGTTAACTGATGACGCCTAAACTGATTAATTGAAATTCCCTTCTTCATCTCATCAATAATCTTTGTTTATTGATGTGCTGCACTGCAATCAACAGTCATTCTTGATGCCCATAAAAACAGAAAGTTTCACCCCAGTGTTCACAACCAACAAGATTCCAGGCAGAGGTGGTTGACCTTTTTCTATTTATGTTAACATGGTAATAGATTACTGTTCTACAAGGAATGAAAATTAAAGCATACCTTTAAATTGCCTTCTACTTAAGAACTTTGGCTATACAGTGTGGGAAAAAAGTATTTAGTCAGACACCAATTGTGTAAGTTCTCCCACTTGAAAAGAGGAAACGTGTAATCATAGGTATACCTCAACTACAAGAGACAGACTTGAGAAAAAGTCCAGAAAATCACATTGTCTGATTTTTAAAGAATTTATTTGCAAAGTATGGTGGAAGTATTCGGTCACCTACAAACACGACATCCTTACTATTGTTTATAACATTTTCAGTCTAAATCACAGACATTAAAGAAATGACAAATTGAAGAGATGGATAACACAAATGGACTAAAGTCTAAAGTCTGGTCAAAGTATGAACTTTACAAGGATGCAGAGGGCTTACTGATTAAAGATGGTCATTCTGTCTAAAACACAGAGCTGAATCAGTGCTTCAGAAACCAAGGGCTGCTGGTGACTTAGCTCTACCTAACTTAATGGTCTATTACTGGGCCAACAATATCCAGAAAATTCTGTTCTGGCTTCACTCCGAACTAGCAGAGAGCCCATTGGTCTTGTTGTGTCCTGCAGCAGTGGGAAATTGAGCAACCACTGAAAGTTGCTTGTCATGTCTGACCTTCAGGCTAAAAAAGAACTCCGTGTGAATTGAGGAGACTAATCCACACACACAGCATTAGTACAGAGCTCAGAGCATCAACAGCATGCCCCGCCATCTTTCATTGTGTCATCATTCTGTGCAGCTTAGACACCGAACAGCATTTACTGCTTTATGAGAAATTAAGAATATATTGGTATTACATTGGCAAAACTCTGGCTGTTGTTGAATACTCTGAAAAGGGGCTATAATTGGCCGATTTCATTCGACAGCCATTATGTCTGTTAGGCTCTAATTGAAAACTGCTGTAACTCCTGAAGTTCGTGAGCCTACTGAGTAGGAGAGGGTAAGAGTGAGAAGGTAAAGTGAACCATACCTGAGTGAATTAGATGAACTTTATCAGTATTTTTTGTTTAACCCTTATAGCCTGATGATCACGCCGGCGTGATCAGAGCGCATGATGTTTTTAAACCATTCTTAACTAATGAAGTCTGTCATGTGGATTGCTGTACTCATGTTTACGTGACAGTAGAGATGTTAAACTGTAGAGATGTTAAACTGTCCGGTTTTTATTTGGAGCCGATTGACCCGGAAAACCGGATATGATCGTTTATATTTGATCTAAGAAAAACGCCTCAAACGGCTCCTTGTCGTTATACGGCAGATGCCGTGTTTCTGTCCATGCAGGCGCCATTGTACAAGCGGTGATGCATGTATTCACGTGATGTTAACATGTGTCGCGATTCGTACATGCTTGTCATGTGATGCAAACACGTACCACGATTGGTGCATCTTGTCATGTTACGCAAACGACTATGTGCACGATTTACGCACATTTATGCGCAAATAGTGCACATAGTCTTATGTTGAAAAACTCCTTTGAAGAGTGGCACAAGTGACACAAACTACATATAGTTATGTTAGAAGCCTATGGCGACCTTTTTTGAGTTCAAAATCAAATTCAATGAGCATTTTTTGGTTTTTATGTGCAATAACATAACATTTTTCCATTTTCGAATTTGACTGTGTGTGTGTGTTATACCTTGGCCTAGGGGCACCAAGACACAACAAACAAAACAGGGGAGACACTGAATACAAATAGTAAATTAATTTATTAAATAAGACAAAAAGAATGAATCAAACACATTAATCAAAGCAAAACAAACAGATGAGGTGTGGAAGTCAGTAATCAGTGGTGTATTGTGTGCATGCATGAGTGGAATGTATGTGGGTGCATTTGAGTGTATTAACCCAAATGTTGGAAAGGGTGCATGAGGGAGCGGTGCCGAACCAAAGCTAGAGAAAACCAAACCGAACAGAACCCCTTCTCCAGGGACTGGGGAAGCAGGCTTTTATATAGGGCGTCGGCACAGGGCCCAGGTGCCGACACTTGGCTGATTGTCACCATCAAGTGCTCTGCTCCCCAGTCAAGTAAAAGAAACAGGGAGACCAGAAATTATACTTGAATACAACATAACCAAACCAACCCTAACAAAAGTAATTCTTAAAATACATATACTACCAAAGACAGCCCAAAACTAGCTTTCTACCCATACATACTATACCATAATATTTTATAACAATAATATAATATACTGTAATATACAATATACTATTTTGCCCCAATATGTCAATATAGTAAGTTATAGCGGAATAAAAACTATCTCTTCATATAGCTGAAGTTGTGCTGAAGATAACCATGCCAAGCATGGGTATGTTAAATCATTTTTAATGTGGTAATAGAGAAAAATATCAAAAGTACCAAAAATCGGCCAAAATAACTCAGGCGCTTAAGGATTAATATATAGATGTTTTTAAAAAAATAGCATTACTATCATTCTGGAGAATATTCTTGTCATTCTTTTGTTGTTATTTGCTGTGTTTTTCAGTATAATTGATCATCTTGCTTTGTCATTGTGTGTAATTTTTTTATTTGGCAATCCTTTAATTGTAAGAAAATCCTTTATTTTTACTAAACACCTCTGATGTATTGTTCTATCTGGTTTTATGTTAATTCCTTTTACTCTTTATGGGCCATGGACATAAAAATGTACAAAAAAAACAAGGACTTCAAATAGAAATTTAATTTAGTTACTTATGTCAGATTTATAACACTCTACTCATGCCAATGATTATAGACTCACCCAAACCATCATCATGCAACTTAAATACAACAAATCCACACTGAAATAGGATCAGATTCAGATATAAAACATTACCTGTGTTTTCAGTGTTTGGACCAGTTTTGTCTGAGACCACCTTTTTCAGCCCTCTGTTTCTTCGTTGCAACTCTCCGTCTTTGCAAAAGGATGTTTTAGTCAAATGAAATTGATTACATCTCAGAAACACAACAATGGTGGAGTGAAAGAAAATACAAATAATTAGAAAATTGTTACCTGTGTCTGCATTATCTTGTGTTCTGGCAGGCTGACATTGTTTCTTTACAAGTGACATTGCAGATGAATGTGGCGCCTCTTTATGAAATATGACTTTTAAAACCATGAAAATACCAAGGTTGAGATAACTTACTTGTGTTAATATAGCCTGGAATTACCAGAGTCACCATCATGTTCATGTCTTCTTCTTTTGACGGTCTTTTGCATTTGAACTGATGAGATGGCGGCAGATAGCTGTTCTCCATCTGATGAAGCGTACACGAAAAACACACACAGATAGACACCCACAGACATGAAAAATTGTTGTTACCCTTTTTTATAAAGAAATACATATAAACCCACATTATTAATTTACAAATAATAAAAATTTTACTCAATATTAAGTAATGAAAATCAGAGACTGCTTTTGAATTGGGCTTCAACACATTATAAAAACAACAACAACAACAACAACTGATACCGGCCTGGACAAAAATGATGGTACCCCTAACTCAATGCTTTGCTACACACCCTTTTGAGTCACTAATCAAGGTGATTTCTGTAACTCGGTGAGACTTTACCTGTCCACAGGTATATTTGGCCCACTCCTCAGGAGCAAACTGCTTTTGTTTACTTTTGTTTCTCATGAATAAAGGGTGAAAACATGTACTCAAAGGACATTTCTTGACACATCCATTGACCATAAAGGCAAGAAGACGTGTTACAATATTTAATTAAGGGGTTGGGTGATTTTAATTCTGTGTAAAAGTACTTTTTAATATTTTGAGCACACTTCAACATTACTGCAATGTTAACCGTGATACAAAATTTTCATACAATTACATCCCATATATATATATATATATATATATATATATATATATATATATATATATATATATATATATATATATATAATGTTTGTATGTGTATATTTACATATACTGTATATATGGACAATTACAACTTTACATGTGAAGAACAGCTGTAAGCCTCTGATCAAACACATACTTTTTTCATCAAAAAGTATCCATGGGTAGCAGTTGTACATCAACCAAGTTTAAATAAACTTAATTTGAGCTGTCAAGTAAAAAATTATATTGCCTTAATCAGAATAAGAGAGTGTGATTAATCTTCATAATAAAACAACTGTTTCTTCTGCTTTGTTTATGTTGGCAAGTTTGTCTGCAACTAGCTAACATAAAGCTATTGGTAAGTATGCAGACGTCACTGGCGCTGAATTAAGAGTGAGAGGCTTTCATGTGCTGAAAACAGAAAAGGAGATCCAAATTAGTAGATGAGTTACTAATTTGATGTATTTTAACATTAGTAAAACAATATGTCACATTTTAACCACAAACTCCTTTTCTGATTAAGGCGCTTGTCGTTGATCCATTTCCATTACATGTAATCAACAGATGGCTGTATGAGGATGGTGACAGGCAGCTGTCAATCAGGCTGCTGCGTCTTGCACGCAGACACACAGCCCAGGGATGCCAACAATTGTGTTTCTTTTTTATAAGTGTGTTTTATTCATTAATTACTAATATAATTACTATTAACTTCTGTGATAAACTAAGAAGGATTCTATGAAAAGCAAATGCAGTAAAAAGCCCTGGTCAGAATGAACATACTCCATGTATGTATGGATTTGCAGCTGTATACCATTACCATAGAAAGCACTCATTCTGGTTAAGTTGCCAGAGGTTGCACTGCAAACTGGGACCTATTGGTGTTTTATTACATTTTTTTTGCAACTTAGAACCCATTCATCTGATCAACATAAGGTCAAAATTGTGAATGATTAATTTGAAAAATAGAAATTAAGGTTTCCAGATCAATCACAAGTGTTATCACTAAAGCGTTAACAACCCCATTCCTAATATGACCACTAAAGTGCTTTTTATTGCGTACCATCATTAGCTTCCTGTGGTCTGCCTGCATTTGATGGCCTTTTCTTCACACTTTTCATGCCTTTGGTTGGGGTCCCTTCGTGTCCTCTCCCTGTCAAAATATTAACAGTAAGAAATTTGAATTTTTACAATGAATATAAATGAGTTAAAAAATAGAATAGGAACACACAGAATGACAGGCAGAGAGAGATGGAAACAAAAACAGACGGCATTGTGTAATTCATTCATTTTCATGTACCGCCGCTGTATCCGTCGTAGTGGGTCACGGGGAGCTGGAGCCTACCCAGCTGGCATAGGGCGTGAGGCAGGGGACACTCTGGGCAAGACGCCAGTGCACCGCGGAGCCACATACAAAGACTCACACACACACTCACTCCTACAGGCAATTTGGGACCGGCCAATCAACCTGAAGTACATGCTTTTGGAGGTGGGAGGAAGCCGGAGAACCCGGAGAGAAACCACACAGACAATGTGCAAAGTGCAATTTCCTCCGGGATTATTAAAGTTCATATATACTGTATATCTGCCGATAGTACTCGCATTGGACTCTAATATCATAAAACGAGAAACTTGCTGGAGTTCCTGATTATTGAGGTCGAGAAGCTGACATAGGGTAACAGCGTGCTTCCTTAACTTTGTTGACCTCAGCAGTTCCAGATTTTTGGCCTTGCTCTCTTCTGCATATCTTCTGAGGCAGTCACACCCATGAAGATTGGTTGTTCTGCCAAGCCTTGCAAACAGAAATGGATTCTCCTCAAGTATGCCGACTTCTCTACGTTTTTCAATCAGGAAGTCAAGTGAAGCTTTTGTCCAATAAAGTAGGATGGGGACCTTTCTCCCTCTCTTTCCACGTGTCACCAAACGTGTCAGTCTGTTGCTCAGTTGTTTTGCAACAGCTGATAGGGTCTCATATATGTCCTTACTTACAGGGCCAGTGTCTGCTTTTGGATATGTCTCAAGGGTTAAACGTGATGCTTCTCCTTCATGCTTTTTGTTGAACATGATTATTTGTGCAAGAAGGCTCTCGCTCAACTTTTATAAGCTGTAGTGCTCACATGCTCTGTTAACTCTGCCTTTGCCTCATCCTCCACTTTCCTAAGGTAGTTCTGTAGAGGGATTGCATCCTCTGTCAAAGGTACATTGTCTTCTTCACCCTACTTCCGTTGCTCAATTGTGCTATGAGCATTAGCCGATACGTAAGTGGACCAGGAATTATCCAGCAACTCCTTGAACTTTTTCAACTTCTTCTCTGTTCTGACATCAGACAGCATCAAGCAGTGGCCTAAACAGGCCTCAGTTGGCCCTTTGAGTGAAAAGCCCATTTTAACAGCTGTAGATGGTTTTCCGTGTTCGTTCTTGTTTGCATCATAGTTTGACACATGCCTTGCTGCTTTAATTGCTAGTTTGAAACTGACTGGATCACAAAAGTCTTTAAGACTTTTGACACCATTGTCAATCTCCTTGGAAAGGAGCTTTTGTGCAATGCATCAATGCTGAGATTGTTCACGGCTCTTCTTTGCATATAAGGCATCCACATATGCACAAATCATTTCATCACTTCTGATATGAAAGGTTACATGATCCTGTACCATTGAATGGATGATCTTTTGTACTCCAGTGCATGCTTCTCTGACTGGAATTAGGTGTAAAGAAGATTTCTGTACTGTAAATATTTTGCCTTTATGCATTTCCTCTTTCCGTTCTCTAAATTCTTATGTATGACGTCTTATGTCAGTTCAGTTCAGTCCTCTTGAACATCGCATAACAGTGTTGACATGGTAGGTAGTTCGCTATGTCCGCCTCCCCAGAAGGCTGTTTCCACGTCACAATCTCACCATGTCCTTGCTCAGGGGCACCTCGGTGAGATTATGAGTGAGATTATGTTGCCAGTCACCCTTATTACGAAGACCTTCAATTATTGTCTTTCTTTGGAGACAACTGGGAAACTAAACATATGGGCGATATCCGATTCATCATTATGTTTTCGTTCTAGATGTCTAGCTATCTTTTACTGAGCCTTTTTTACAGTATACGCAGTAATGAGCTTTGTCCCAGACCCTGGCACCACCCTTTTTTTGCTTGTTTTGTCAGTTATCTTCAGCCTTTCATTGCCATCTCGTATCTTTGTTTTTCCTTTCGACTGCATAACTATTTGGATTGATTTACCTTTGGCCTTCTGGTCCTTAGCTTTTCCAATCTTAGTTTTACTGAATGATGAATTTCTATGGTGCTTCTCTGGTACACTGTGGTGGGATGACTGGGACTCCTGTGCCAGTACCCCGTCTTCACTGAATGGTGACGATGGTTTGTAGCATTCATTGGATCCACTGTAGCAGGATAACCGAGACTCCTGTGCAAGCATCTCATCTTCACTAGATGATGGGGATGACGATGGTTTGTAGTCGGCATCAGATCCACTGTGGCTGGATAACAGAGACTCCTCTGAGAGCAGCTCATCTTCTCTGGATGGCGATGGTGTTGATGGGGGGTAGCATTCTTTATTAGGTTCATCTCAAGGCCTCTCTTGAAAAGGTGTATGCTCATCCGATGAGGGGCAGTGGTCTTTTTCAGCCTTCTTAGCCATGCAAGAGTGGGAGAAATGGTTGATTATCAGTTGTGCAAATAATTTATTGCTTAATTCAGTGTTAAACCTTTACACTGCCAAAGAAAGACCATACATCTACAAATACTTACCTTTAAAAATTA
Organism: Antennarius striatus; assembly: GCF_040054535.1. Classification (NCBI taxonomy): domain Eukaryota; kingdom Metazoa; phylum Chordata; class Actinopteri; order Lophiiformes; family Antennariidae; genus Antennarius; species Antennarius striatus. Next base: position 2,608,412 of record NC_090782.1, on the reverse strand, counting down.
CCTGAATGTTACTCTCTAAACGGCATTCGGCATGTTTCTTCTTGCTGGACTTTGGCTTTTGAATGACTGTCTATTTATGTGAAACTCAGTTGAGATGACACAGTGTACACATGTCTAACACAAAATCCTGGATCAAACAGGAACATATTACTCGTATGTGAATTTTGATGCAGCTTGAATGCAGTTAATCAGCTATCACGATCTTATTAATTTTAGATAGATGTTTGTTTGGTTTTTTTTAAAATGAGAATTGTGTTTCCATGTCAACAATGCACAGGCATCGCAAGTCCCTTGGATTGTTTTGGCAGAAAGCACAAACTGACATGCTCTTGTCTTCCTGCAAGACCAGTTGAACCAACATGTGATGTTTCATGGATACGAAGTCTTGCATCCAGTCAGGTTTGGTAGTAATTCAGAGAAATTATATTTCCAGGCAAACAGGAAGACATTTTAAGTAGGAGGGCTACCAACTAAATGCATGAGAGACATCATTGTCTCTCATATCTGCTGTATGTGCACAGCACATTGTCTCTCACTGGGCTGCTGACTGGCTGCCATAAGCAAAACACTAAAAAGAAACGAAAAAGTTCTAACACAGGCATCACCAAAGGGTGCATCTTGGTCTAGATCCAGACCAAGTGATGATTCTATCTGCACCCATAACCAATTTGTGATAAATTCTCAAAAGCAGGGTTTAAAGGAGCATCTTTGATGTTCTGTTGACACAACCGTTCACCGCACAGGTAACCATGATATTTTTGGAGTTAATCGTGACGTGGATTGCATTGTTTATTATGGCTGCTAAGCTATGTCAGTCGCCAGTGACTGACGCCCACGTGACCACTGAATGCGGAAGCTGCTGCGGCACAGATATTAAGCTTTTCTGACCAAAGGGATGATGCTACACATATAAAATACATTTTTCTTCTATTTTTTATAATGATGAATAACATTTATGCCCCTTAAAATTAACTTTACTGTCCCTTTAAAGTCTCAAACATAGTATTAACCCTCCAAGCATAAATCCATGTTTTTTTTGTGTTCATTAGTCCATGTTTCTGACATTGATGATATTGAATGGTTTTTCAACTGTTCCATGTAATACTTGACGTGTCCAAAATTCCATTTGGGTCAAACAGGGTATAATCCACAAAATGAATCAGCAGTTCTCTGTATTAGATCTTTCATTTCTTCCAACAATGCAGAGATAGCTGTTCTCTGATGTTTTGAAGTTACAGAGTTTTTATTTTTGGGCATACCTTATTGTTTGAATTATTCCAATTCTTCCACATTTGATCATTGTTTTCATCTGCTCCAGAGAAAGCGCCTTTGTTTTGATGAAGATCCTGCACATGTTCTTCCAGGTGTTGTCGATCAGTCCATTCTTCTTTAGTTGTCGAGCTTTTCTGGCGATATCAGCATTCTCTTTGGTGAGATTCTCATTGATGTATACATCTTTTCCTTTCAGTTTAGGTCCTTGTTTCAGAAGAGCAATTTTGTACTTGTGATTTAGGAATTTTATCAGCACTGCAGGTGGTCTTTTGCCTCCAGATGGTAGTGGATGACTTTCATCTGCATCTTTTGGCATTTTCCTCATGTCATCCTTCATTTTTTCCATGCAGTCTAGTACCGGTTTCAGTTTTTCTTCTAACTTCTTATCATAGCCACGGCTGAACCCATTACATTCGCTGCTTAACTTATCCACAGTAGAGGCCACCCGCTCTAGGGCTTCTTTCCAGTTTTTATTGTCTCCCTCTCGTTATTTTGCATAGAAACAGTGAGAGTCAGCGAGAGTTAATCCGGGTATGAATTTGAGAGAGATAGCGAGAGATATCAACAACGAAGAAAAAATGTCTGCTCTCACTGAAAGCAATGTGAAGAAAAAATTAAAATAAAATTATATGTATTTTCCACATTGTGGCCAGCACAGAAAATTTAATATTTAATGTCTTTTTACATTTGTATTAAATATGAATGTTCAACTGTTTTGAAATTAGGCTCATTGGGTCTACCATTAACCTACAAAGGAATTCGGCCTGTTGACTGCTTATTGTCTGTATGATTAAAACATTACCCCCACCCCCCCGACAAATTGCACCCTCAGACACCTTTCAAAGAGCAACATGATAAACTCAGGTATTCCTTTATGTACAAACTGCTGTGAATGCTTATGACACACAGAAACATGACATTAAGTTTCAATCTAGACATTATTTATTTTCTGCATAACTTAGTTTGTTTCTTAATTTTAATGTTTATTTAATTATAACAAAAAAAAATTAAAAATAAAAATAAAACAGAAGAGAAACTGTAAAACACCGAAAACATGCACGATAAACATATCAGGTCTGGTGTATGAAACGTTTTAGTAGTATCTGTTCCCATCTTTGGTCAGAGCACTTATAAACATAAGTTCCATGTTCTCTGATTTCTGTGAACATTCATTATCACCCAGCTTCCCTGATTAGTTGAAGGGCTCATGCTTGTACTGGTGAATCAGGGACTTATGACCTTAGTTACAATCTTCTGAGTGGACCACAACATATATATTAACATATATGTTATTATTTAGTTATTATTTACATTTAATGTTAATTTTTAGACTGCTTATGTTTACAATGTATGTTTGCACACTTGCACCAATCCTGCTTTTTGTGCTTTCACCCTCTCTCTCTCTCTCTCACACACACACACACACACACACACACACACACACACACACACACACACACACACACACACACAAAGTTAATAGTAACATTGAAGACTGTTTACTTTTATTAAAAGTACAGAAGGACAAACGTGAGAAATTAAGCATTTGTAGTATACAAATGTTTAGTGAGTACAAAATCATGTGAGGTAAAACAGCGGTATAAGAGAAGGGAAGAAGAGATTGTTAATAACTAAAATTTAATTTCCAAGAAGGGAGTGTGATATTAATTAAAAGCATCAGCCCGTAACTGATTAACAACACAAACAAATTGGCTGAGGAGTCCCTCATTCCTTGACATTTTACATGTTCACCTCAAACAGAGGAATTAAGACACTGAGTCTGTTAAGAATTTCTTTTATAAATTTACTCTCACATAACAAATGCATGTCATGAACGTGGCTCAAGGAGGCAGGACTCAAGTGCACGACACTGAACGGTAAAATCTCAAAACAAGGTTTATTCCAGACAAGGTTTGGTACACAGGTAAAGCAGACAATCCAGGCAGAGGTATGCAAGGCGGGAGGCGAAAAGGCAAAGTCAATAAACAAGCAAGGTTCAAACACAATAAGCTATGACTATGACTAAGGCTGGGACGAGAGCTATGAACTACAACGAACTGGCGACGAGACAAGACACAAAGGGGGAATGTATGCAGGACTGATGGGGGGTAATTGGACACAGGTACGGGAAACACAATCAGGGATCAGGTGCACGCAGACGGGGAGGGGGCAGGGCAGACAGGAACCTGGAACAGAGACAGGGGTGAGTGATGACAAAATAAAACAGGAAGACAAGACATGAAACATGGGGAAGCAAATAAAACACCAAACAAACAGGATCATGACGATGCAGGATTATCGTCACTCTATAGCAGTTCCAGTAAACTTAATATTAGGTCACTGATTCAATTGACTTGTTTATTACAAAGCTCACAGTGAATTGAAGAATACAGAAAAACAAACAAACTTGCAATTAACTCAGGGATGAACATAAGCAGACAGACAGAAATAATTTCTCTGTTAATGTTAAAAGGTTAGATGTTTCTTTGTTCAGAAAACTCACAGTACCAAGAATTCTCTTCACCTGAATCTCTTTTGGATTTTGTGTCAACAGGATTATTTTGTAATTTCACTTTTGTGAAAAAAAAGAAGTGATGTTTAAAATCAAATCAAATCTCTCTCTCTAGGAAAAAGTGACAGACATGATTGTAGAAGAGACGATTGCGGAAAAACAGATAATTATTATAATTTTTTAAATTTTGTCTGTGTTTTTTAGTTTGATAAATGTTTAAAGTTTGGATGTTTCTTTTTTCAGAAAACACACAGTATTATTGAAATTGAAATTCCTCTTTCTTTTGGACTTTGTGTCAACGTGATTATATTGTAATTTGACTTTTAGGAATAACGTTGATGTTAAAAATCAAATCTCTCTCGCTCACTCTCTCTCTCTCTCTCTCTCTCTCTCTCTCTCTCTCTGTATATATATATATATATATATCTACAGTATATATCTACTAGTGGGAAATTCCACAATAAAACAATAATATCAGACATCATACAAAACATATGGAAACAAATGTATTGGTATTACAGACCAAGCATAGTCAGAAGTCATTGTGGTGACGTAACAACTTTGTTTTGGCAGATCATGGATTGCGCTGGGCGGACATTGTGAAGCCGTAGATGAATGTTAGCAGGTTAACTGGAGACATAAAGCTAACTAATGGTGAGACTGGGAAAGGAGCTAACGCTAAAGGAAAAGGCCCCTGTCAAAAGAGCAAGTGGAAAGAAATGTTAGAGAAGTGATGGTTCTGTTATCTGACTACATGAACAGAACTGTATGTAGTTAGACTGTTTTTGTCAGATGCCCGAGGAGCGTTTTGGATAGAACATCGATTGTCCCATTCCAAACGGAAACCATAGCTGGACAGACTGTTGGTGCTAGCAGCTAGTGTCACTCAGAATCCGTTGCCGTTTTCTGTGTCGTTCTGCTGTTTGGACTCTCTGCTCACAAACGTGAAAATTGTTGGAACATTTATGACACTCTAAAATGATGTTAACTGGGATGTCCATGTAGTTATTTCTTCTCCTGGCATAGCAGATGCCTTACACCATATTGTTCACGTGATTCCTTCTGGCAGATGTGTCGTGAATGGTCGGGCGCCGTGATTGGTTGGGCGATTGATTGACAGGTAGTGGGTGGAGATGATGACAGATGACAGAGTGAGACTTTTTCAAGTGAACTTATTCAAATATATAGGTGGGGAGCTACCAAGACCCAGCAGATACCAATAGCCTCAATGCATGAAATTCTAACCTGAGAAGTAAGATCATGAACATAAAGACAAACCTGGAGCCCCCTACAAATACCAAATACTTTCAAAGATCTGCTAGTGGATGTGAATTCTCCACTATATACTATCCCTCAGCAACAGCTATCCTTGAGATGCTTGTTTTCAAGACATGACAAGCAGTACCTGCCACGGAACAGGTGGTTAGAGGCCAAGATAAGGGTTTCAGGAGTCAGCAGAATGGGAACATGGTGAATAAGGGGGGAGGCAATATAACAAAGTTTCCATATTTGAGGCACTTGAAACTGCCAAATAAAGAGCAACAGCTCTGGCCATTTATTTAAATAGATACACCTAGATATATGCCAGGAGAATAAAAAAATTGATCACCACTGAATTGGAGTAGGGGGTGGCACTGTGGCGCAGTGGGTAGTGCTGCCTCGGCACAGCAAGGCGGTTTCGGGTTTCAAGTTTATTCATTATTATATAGCCCAGATTCACAAAAAAATGTTTCGAAGGGCTCTACAATCTACACATGGATGTTTGAGTCCTGCTTCTGTGTGGACAGTGTATGTTCTCCCCATGTCTGCGTGGGTTCTCTCCAGGTTCCCCGGTTTCCTCCCACAGACAGACAGAGAGACAGACACACAGACAGACAGACACATAGATACATAGATGGATAGAGATATTTCATGTGTAGATCTTTGCTTTACATTATATCAAAATCTAAGTCACATTGTCACTGAAGCCAACACAGCTAAATCCGAGTATGTGATTACAATTTACTGGCCCATTGCACTGAAAACAAAATTGATTGGCTGCAATCTTACTCTTGATATAATCTCCTATACAGAGAGAGACATAATGACAAATTGACAGAGTTTTAATCCGAACCCAGGTTCCGACCCCTGAGTTCCCATCATAAACCAACTCTATAAACTTAACTGTATGCCAGCGCTTAATCCAATCCATATGGCATCAGATTTATCTGCAGGTAAATCAGTGCCTGGGCTAAGTACCTGCTGGCTAAATTAATAGAGTGCAGAGGAAATGAAAAAAAAAAGGGGATGAGGAAATGTTTTAGCGCCACACTCCAGAGACTCTGATGAGTCTGTGTGTAAAAGTGTGTGTGAGGATGAGAGAGATGCCCTGGAAATTTTTTAAAGCCACACTTAGAACCATCAGTACAACTTACAACCATCTGCTCTTAAATGTTGTGGTATCATTTCAACTTCAACCAGAAGTGTGTGTGTGTGTGTGTGTGTGTGTGTGTGTGTGTGTGTGTGTGTGTGTGTGTGTGTGTGTGTGTGTGTGTGTGTGTGTGTGTGTGTGTGTGTGTGTGTGTGTGTGGTGGCAGACTCCCCAGAGAGACTATAATTGCAAGGATAATAAATCAACTCACATTCCAGACAGACAGAGGTTTGGACCATTGCTCAGTGCTCGAACCCTGGGTGGTTTGTGTTTGGACAATTACTTTGCAGTATTCAGCATTAAGCAACATTTAAAACAACATTGGACTGCAAACACGTTCCTAAAAATACCATGCGTGTCATACTTTACATAGACGATGTAGGGCGGGAATGTCCAATCTCTAGCCTGCGGGCCAATCACAGCCCAAGGTCAGATTTTACATGAAATGAATGAAATAATTTTTCATTTAACAATTGTTATATTTAGCTCATCTTAAAGCGCAACAAATGAGTATGTAGTTCCCTTTCTCAACTCTTGGAGGCAGCGTCGTATAACAGATGTCTGTCCACTACCATAAAACCTCAAAGAAGAAGAAGACCAATAAGGCTCATCACAACCCATGCTGTGTGATGCTGATACTCTAGCAAGGGAGGGGTTGTCGTGGTTGTCACAGAGAGCTCTGTAGGTGCTCCAAGCAGGTGCTTAACTGACCAAATAACATTTGCTTTGACCCAGCAGCTGTCATGGTTACAGCGAGTACGTAAAGAAAATGATTCCAGGGAAGGTGGAAATTACAAAATACATATCTCGTGTAATGCGAACTGAAAAGGATATGTTACTATTCTCTCCCGTCACTGTGGGTCCTGATGAGACTCCATCCCACCTACAGCTGGACCTGTTTGAGCTCCAGGGTGACAGTGAGATGAAGCCACACCTGCATCTCTCTCATTTTATTTTATCTTTTCATCAGCAGGTGGATAAGGACAAGTGAAAAGCCATGTGCAATTTTACGAAGAAAATATATATCTTGTTAGGGTTTACCACTCCCATATAACTCCCTGCCATCAGTACTGAGATCCAGAGATCAGTCTCACTCTTCACACAAGTGTCAGTTAATTACCTGTTGCATTTTTATCAGAGCCAGATGACTGTCATCACACAAGTTATCTGAAATTATATGACCTGTGTCCAATGCTTGCATTGGGTAACTTTATTGTTTCTTTTTTTATACTTGATGAAATAGTTTCTCCACTCCATTCTATTTTTTACACACATGTACTGTATATGGTACTGGCCCTGAAACAAACACACACACAAACACACACACACACACACACACACACACACACACACACACACACACACACACACACACACACACACACACACACACACACATACACATATAATATTCTTTTCAAACCCCTCTGGCAGTGCTGGTAGGTCTATGTACCCACATTTAAATACATACTCCAACACACAATGCCACATCATACAACAGACATTAAATGACAACATGAACCAATTTGATTAGTAACCTTCATTTTAAAAGGTTGTCCCTTATCAATAGGTGGAAATACCAGGCAGTGGGCATTCATTAAAGCAAAAATTCACACGTTTATTTATTTTTATTTTTTTGTCATCAAATGCGCGTCATTAATAAATCAAATACATATGTTAACGCAAAAATGATTTTACTTATTCAGTAACTTTCTAACCTTTCTGATCTTCAGTACGTCTCTGAGCTTTCAGCTCCACTGCTCTATACTGCTGCATATTTATTTGGGATGAAAGATAGGCAGTAAAGAACTGAGGTTTACAGGTTTACAGCATATGCAGGCATGTAAGCAAACAGCGCATACAAATGAAAAAACAACAACTAAATAACAGAACATTTATGTGATATTGTCATCCAGGAGTGTGACCCTCAGACATATTCACATGTTTCCATTTGGAATTTTGGTTGTATTAAGCTATCATGGCAAATGCTATTTGAAAATAATGCATCACACCTTGCAGGATATTAAACTCATATCAAAGATCAGTGCATACCATTACGTGATCCCATGTGGAAATACATGTCTGTATATATGTATTTAACAATGTTGTAAGTAGTCCATTTTATTAAAATAGAGCCATATGCAAGATACGATAAGGGTATCACAACTAGCCCACAATTGCAGGTACTAGCTCCTGCGCCATAATGTGAGCCAGTGGCATTGCTCTCTCCATCTCTCCTTCTCCCAAAGCACCGACAGGACTGCATGGCAGGGGCGTTCTCCTCTCTGAGCCAAGGCTAAGGTTGACCGCATACCTCAACTAGACAGAGTTGGGTGGTTTCAGCAGGATATCAAATTGGCACCCCCCCCCCCCGTCACTGATGTTTTGTTTATATAAGCCCATGACACCTCGGAGGGACTCAACAGCAGAGTCCAGCGTCTTGGCTCTACCCTCGCTGAACACCACCCTGAACACAACTATGTCTTTAATCCTTCAGTAGTTCGGCTCTGCCACCACACCTCTTTGGATCCAGATCATCCGTGATGCTACCTCTGCCCGCTTAGTGATTTTGGCTCCCAGCTGCTTCCTAGCCATTCCTTTAATCCCCAGCAGTCCGAGGGCTCTCCATAGTGACCGTCCAGCAAACCCCTGCAGGCAACCTCCACTGGCAGGTTCCAGGCCTTCCACCCGTTTTGCTGGCTCTCAAGTATTAGGTCTTAATATTTCTTAAGCTTGCACTCATATGCTTCTTCTATCCTCTCTTACCAGGGCACCATTAATTCAATAAGCATCACCGCCTGTTTGGTACCTTTAGACCACAAGACTATATCTGGTGTCAGGCTAGTGTAGGCTATCTCCTCCGGGAATTTGAGCTGCTTCTTCAGGTCGTCCCACATCTCCCAGTCGCTTGCCGTGGCCAGGACCCCTTTGCTCCTCCCTCTTCCTACTGCGTTTCCTCCTGTCCTGATGACTTGGATGAAGCGGGGCCGATCAGAAAGCTTTTTTGCCTTTTTCTTTGCCAGTTCAACACCTTCTGCCAACTGGGGTAAGATCTGGTCGTGTTGCCACCAGAACTTGCCGTCTACTAGGCTTGAGTGACATGAGGAGAGGACTTGCTCGAGGTTAGCTGACCTTCTGCAGAGAAGGTCATGGAATCACTCAGGGATTTGGTCGATCTTCAGAGTCAGCTCCACTAACTTGTTTGGTATCGTTTCATAGGCATTTGTTAGATCGAGCCACAGAACTGCCAGAATCTTTATTTGACATGCTGACAAAGGTTTTCACATGGGACAGAATGAAATACCCCATTGAAGGTCCCAGTTAGTGAGCATTTGTGAGCAGCAGTATGGTTTCTTGCCAAAAAAGAGTACTAAATATGCAATATTTGCTTTGAGGATGGTGATAAAGAAGTACAGAGAAGGCCAGCATTGTGTTTTTGTAGATCTGGAGAAAGCTTATGACAAGATGCCCAGAGAGGAACTGTGGTATTGTATGATGAAGTCTGGAGTGGCAGAGAAGTATGTTAGAGCGGTGCAGGACATGTATGAGGACAGCAGGGCAATGCTGAAGTGTGCTGTGGGTGTAACAGAGGAGTTCAAGGTGGAGGTGGGACTGCATCAGGGATTAGCTCTGAGCCCTTCTTGTTGCTATGGTGATGGAAAAGTTGACAGACAAGGTTAGACAGGAATTTCCATGGACTATGATGTTTGCAGATAACATTGTGATCTGTAGTGAGAGCAGGGTAATGGGGGAGGAAAAGCAAGGGAGGTGGAAGTTTTTCCTGGAAAGGAGAGGAATGAAGGTTAGCTGCAGTAAGACAGAGTACATGTGTGTGAATGAGAGAAACCCAAGTGGAAGAGTGAGGTTACAGGGAGAAGAGAGCAGGAAGGTGGAGGATTTTCAGTACTTAGGGTCAACAGTCCAGATCAATGGAGAGTCTGGAAAAGAGGTGAAGAAGCATGTACAGGCAGGATGGAATGTGTGGAAAAAACTGTCAGGTGTGATGTGTGATAGAAGAGTTTCAGCTAAAATGAAAGGAAAGGTACAAAACTGTGGTGAGACCACAGCTGTCTCTAGCTAGCTAGAGACAGTGTCACTGAGGAAAAGACAGGAGACAAAGTTTGAGGTAGCAGAGATGAAGATGCTGAGGTTCCCTTTGGGAGTGACCAGGATGGAAAGGATCTGCTGTGACACACAACACCGATGCCCACTAACGACTGGGAATCAGTGTTGTGTGATGCTTGTCTTTCCAAACTGCCCTTCCATTATTTCTCCAACTCAGCTCTTGGTAGGTCTGAGCGGCTGCTGTTATTTCCCTGCCACTGAGAGTACACCTTTGCTGGTAGAGTGGAGAAGGTGTTGTTTATTCTCCTGGCCTCAATCTCCTTGGTGTATCTCTTCAGTGGGGTAACCAAAGCTGTTAATCTCTGTCAGTTTTGAGTTATTTAGGTATGGAGAGCCTGTTGTATTTCCTGGGTACCCCTTTACCCTTGACCTTTCTGCAGCTCAGCTAGCTAGCTGACTTCTCTTCATGTCACCTTTACCTTGGCCTCTAACCATCTCTTCCATGGAGGGTACTGCTTGTTGTGCCTTGCATTGATCTTATATCCCAGCATCTCGAGGATTACTGTTGCTGTACTGTGAATCAGCTTGTTTGTCTCAGTTATGTTCCCTGGGAGGATGTTTCTTATTGCAGAATTCACATCTTCTATCAGGTCTTCTGAAGGTACTTGACATCTCAATTTCGGTATTTGTCGAAGACAAATTTCCAGTTGGGTCATGATTTTCCTTCTCAGGTCAGCAGCTCCTGTATTCAGGCTGTCTATATTTGTTGGGGCTTGGTTTTCAATCTCGGATTGTGAGGGCAATGGTGAAATCCCCCTGCTGATCTGGCGTCCTGGCTGCCCCTTGCCGTAGAATTCTTTTAGTATCTAATCAATCTGTAGTTGTGATAGCAGTTTTCGGTTACGGATGTTGGAACACTGAGCAAACAGCTATTTCTTTGTTAGCCGTGATTGTGTTTCGAAGCATCCATTTGTCCGACATCCGCCCTATCCCCTCGATTATTCGTATAGCAGCATTCCAACGACTCCATTCTCCGCCCTTATCCATGTGCATCTTGTTGCAGTAACCCATTTCTTATCATATTGTCCTGGTTCCCTTTGCAACTGACGCAGACCTTGTTGACCCAGTCGACTTCCGTGCCGGTATGACTCTGTACTTACTGTGTGTGTGTATATAAATATATATAAATATATATTTAATAAATATTATATTTATTATAAATATTATAATAAATATATATTTATATTGTATATAAATATATATAAATATATGTGTGTGTGTATACCAAATATATATATATATATATATATTTAACAACCAGACTTAAAAACAGTTTCTTCTCCGAAGCCATAAGACACTTGAACAATAAACGTTAAATATTTGTCTCCAAATCCCTGCAACATGCACTCAGCACCTGTACATTGTGTCGTCCCCCCCCCCACCTACTGCATTTTGCATATTACATTTTGTATTTAGTATAGTTATTTATAATATTTAAAGTATTTAGAATAGTTAAGTTATGAATGCACAGTTTGAGACACCACCTGCCGGAAACAAATTCCTCGTCTGCTTTCTACAAACGATGGCCAATAAAGCTGATTGTGATTGTGATTGATTGTGATATATATATATATATATATGCAGATGCTCCTCTACTTATGTTGATTCATTTTACGTTTTTTTTTTTTTATTTTACGTTTGAACTCACTGTAAAATAATTTAGTAAAAAAAAAGTTGTGAGTGAATTTTCAAGTTTAGCACGCTCTCCGTAGTACGGGATGTTCAAACGATCTCATGTTTGACACTGCGTCCATTGTTAACATGGCGCAAACGACAGACTGAATGTGCCTTGCCTCTTCCCAGTTCATCGCGTGTTACCCTTGTGTTAAGACATTGTATCTGTGATCTCTGTGTTTACATATACTGTACATTGTTTTGCGTATTTGTAACCCTTAGCAAATATGGTTGGTCAAAAGCGCAAGTCTACAAGTGATCGTGGTAGTCAAAAGAAGCGGTGTTTTATAAGATACGGTAATAGAATTTATGGATGTACATACAGTATGAATGGTCACACATTACTGGAACGTACAGTAACAACTTACGTTCATTTTAACATTACTTTCAGCCATTCAGAACATAACTAAAACGGAAGTTGAGGAGCGTCTGTATATATGTATATTCATTCATTCATTAATCTTCCAACCCGCTTAATCCGCTAACGCAGGTCGCGGGGTAGCCAGTGCCTATCCTGGCAGTCTCAGGGCGTGAGGCGGGGGACACTCCGGGCACGACGCCAGTGTACCGCGGTATATGTATGTATATATATATATATATATATATATATATATATATATATATATATATATATATGTGCATGTGTGTGTGTTTATGTACACACACACACACACACACACACACACACACACACACACACAGACAGACATACAGTATATGGAGAGCTTTGGACAAACAAAAACCTCATGCTTTTATATGTTAGTTTGGCTCATGTGTGGAGCTCTAAATGAGTTTATGGATCTTGAGATTATAAACCACCCCTTGAAGTAAAACAAGATCAAGTTACCCGGACCATAAGTGTTTTACTCTTTATGCATATGGCATATATAACTATAGGGATGGCACACAACATCCCTATAGTTATTTAATTTGTGTAGGTCTATTAGGGCTCATATTTATAGACCACAGAGGTCTCCATGTCCTTTAACTACTCTCATCTTTTTTGTTCATCACAAAGATCAATGGAAACTTCTGTTCTGGGGCATTAAAGCATTTATGACACCTCATCGCCGATCCCCCCACATTAGTCATTTCTATTCCCCAAAACATAAATCTGTGAGCTGGACAGGCTGATATAGCCTACACCTATCCCTATAGTTATTTAATTTGTTTATTGGCACCAGAGTCGGAGCATGATTTTTCCTGCTCACAGAGTAGTTAGCAAGTGAATCATGCGGAAAATGATGATCTTGAAATGCTTTTCCTATAGTCAAGGGTTGCTTTAATTAGAATCTATTGAATAGATATCTTGCTTTTTTCTTTTGTTGAAAGCATGCATTATTGAACTCTTCATTTGCATGTATGTCACAAATGAAAAGCATGTTTTTCCTAATCTGATTGTACATTTGTAGCCACTATAATTTAAAGACAAATTCATGCTAGCTGTAATACTCTCAGATCTCTTGCCCTTTAATTTGTCTTTTGCACCATACAAATTCATTTTCTAGTCCTATCGTTAGAGAAATTTTAAATGCATTATAATGTACAGCATTGCTAAAAAAAAAACAAGCAAAAAAATCAAAATTATTTTATTCAGGAAATTGCCATAAACAATGTAGGATGGAACTGTGGTATTGTATGAAGAAGTTTGGAGTGGCAGAGAAGTATGCTAGAGCAGTGCAGGACATGTATGAGGACTGTAAGACAGTGGTGAGGTGTGTGTAGGTGTGACAGAGGAGTTCAAGGTGGAGGTGGGACTCCATCAGGGATCAGCTCTGAGCCCCTTCTTGTTTCTATGGTGATGGACAGGCTGACAGACGAGGTCAGACAGGAATCTCCATGGACTATTATGTTTGCAGAAGACATTGTGATCTGTAGTGAGAGCAGGGAACATGTGGAGGAGAAGCTAGAGAGGTGGAGGTTTGTCCAGGAAAGGAGAGGAATGAAGGTTAGCCGCAGTAAGACAGAGTACATGTGTGTGAATGAGAGGGACCCAAGTGGAAGAGTGAAGTTACAGGGAGAAGAGATCAAGAAGGTGGAGGATTTTCAGTACTTGGGGTCAACAGTCCAGAGCAATGGAGTGTGGAAAAGAGGTGAAGAAGCGTGTCCAGGCAGGATGGAACGGGTGGAGGAAAGTGTCAGGTGTGATGTGTGATAGAAGAGTTTCAGCTAAAATGAAAGGAAAGGTGTACAAAACTGTGGTGAGACCAGCGATGTTGTTTGGTCTAGAGACAGTGTCCCTGAGGAAAAGACAGGAGACAGAGCTGGAGGTAGCAGAGATGAAGATGCTGAGGTTCTCTCTGGGAGTGACCAGGAAGGATAGGATCAGGAATGAGTACATCAGAGGGACAGCACATGTTAGAGGTTCTGGAGATAAAGTCAGAGAGGCCAGATTGAGATGGTTTGGACATGTCCAGAGGAGAGATAGTGAATATATTAGTAGAAAGATGCTGAGTTTTGAACTGTCAGGCAGGAGGCCTAGAGGAAGACTAAAGAGGTTTATGGATGTAGTGAAGGAGGACATGAAGGTAGTTGGTGTGACAGACGAGCATGCAGAAGACAGGCTGATTGGCTGTGGCAACACCTGAAGGGAAAAGCCGGAAGGAAAAGAAGAAGGTTGTTGTTGTTGTTGTTGTTATAAACCATGCAAGGAGGAATAACAAAGCTCTGAATTTTAAATTTTAACCTCTGAAAAGTTCTGCATTCATTCAATCGGTATTTAAAAATGTACATTTTTTGAAATAGTTTTGAGACAGAAGTTGAATAAAAGTAATAATTTGGCAGACTAGGCCCTTAAGGCAATAAATTAGATAGAATTCTGTAAATGAGACGTTGTGTTATCACAAATTATAAGGACATGTATCATGAAAGATAAGAAATGAGGAAAAACTATTTGCTGAAATAATTTGAATGAAATTATGATAAACCAGCCTGTCTACTAAGCAAATTATTTCACCCGTGGAGCATTGACAGATATGAGTGAGATATTATCTTTTATTGACATCAAAACAAGGGTTGGTATGACTAACTCTAATAACTGTATTTTTTTGTATTCTTGTGTTATGTATGTGTGGCGTGAGCAGAGTATGGGGTGGTGAGGAATACCGGAATTGATGAGTCGACAACGTCACCTGGGGAATTGCACCCCAGGAAATCCTAAACTCAGATTGATCACACAGGTCCGTTATACCACTGGGGCGAGACTGTTTTCCATTAAAACAAACCAATTTTTATTAACAAAAGAATTAAAATAATACAATATGTGGCACACACCAGTTATGCCGTACTATAGGGTGAGCACTGGGGTCAAAAGGAAATAAGGGCTGGGGCTCCAGGCCTACCAAGCGGCAGGGACAACCAAAATCAAACGAATCACCCAGTGACACTGCACACACTCAAACCAAAAAAAGGGATCGTGAAGAACGCGCCACCACCAAGGATAAAACTGCCGCTGTCAGCCCGCAGCACCTAACAGAAAAGGAAAAACAATTAACACAACAGAACAGCACAAACTGGTGTGGACTAAATGATGATTTACATCATTTAAATATACAAACTAATTCAATAAACTAATGGTAAATAACAAAATGTAACTGAGAATGAATTAACCAAAATAAGAACAGAACCAAAATAAAGAACCAAATGAAGAACAACAAAAGGAAACTCAAAGAGCCAAATAATCCAAAATCAAATGTGCCATACTTCAACAAAATGGTTAAGAGGGCCAGTATGAAATAAAACCAGTATAAAAGGGCCAAGACTAAGCCATTATAAAAGGGCCAGGGCTAATGAGAAGAGCCAGGGTAGCAGCGTGGCCCAAGGAGTAGTGGTCCGTGGTGTCCTGTAATGGCCAGCGCGCCGCAAGCACAGCCCACCCCAGGCAACGGGAGGATGTGCGTCTCAAACACGCCTGGGGTACACAGCCAGAGCGGGCAGGTAGACAGACGCACTGAGCAGAGCTCCACACAGGTCAGCCCCTCTCCCTCGGCCCCCGACAGCCAGCCACACTGGACGAGACGGTTGGGTACCTAAATGGCGACCACACGACAGGTTCACACCACCCAAATGGGAAGCCGTCTGAGGAAACTGAGCTGCCGATGCCACGCCAAACAGTTTGCGGCCACGCTGAGCCACAGCCACCACGGGAGCGCATGAGGAGCAGGAGAGAGCGGGCGCGACCGCACGCACCTGAATATAACCGTGTGCGTAGCACCGCCCCCCCCATCAGTGCGCCACAGCTGTGCGTAAAAGGCTGGCACAGTGCCAAACAGTGACAGGTAGGGAAATAGCCTCTGGCTACATATGCTTTATGACTATATTTCTACCTAGCAGAAGTGAATAATTACCCTTTAGGATTATTAGTATAGTATTCATTCATTCATTCGTTCACTTGATATTGCAGAAATTGTGAAGCTGCAATCCGCTGGATGCTTAGTTATTTATCCAGTAGGATAAAATCAGTTTTTAAAATCATACTTTTTCCCCTCTTCTAAATGATTACAAGTTGATGTGTGCCTCAGGGAAGGTCTCTTGAGCAATTGCTGTTTTCTGCATTTACCAATGATATGTCTTACATCCTAATAGAGCCATATATTGAAAATATTAACATGTTACAGAACACTGCAACTACTGAAATTAGATATGTGAGAGTGCTCAAAAACTTTATTTGTGGAATTTCTTGTCTTGTTTATCCAAGACAAGAAATTCCGCAAATGATGCTAAAAACTGTGTTTATTACGGAAATACTGTGAAACTGTGATTTGGGTCATCAGGTGTAATGATTCTGAAGAGTCTCCAGTTTATATAATTTTTTATTATATTTTGACTTTTTTGACCTGGAAAGAAACTTTAATATCATGTAAAAGAACACTAAATTATCACTGAAAAGACAGTAAAATAAAAATGTGGATGTTGAAAGTTAGCTTCTTTGAAAGAAATGACTGGCTTAGACCAGTACCATCTTCCTGAAAGCTTCTGCGTAGCCCAACGAATCTCTTAGGTTTGCTTCACAACCCTGCAATCACCACATTGATTTCTATTTATGCTCCACTTGTTCTGCTTAGATGAATCAATTGCTTTAAGTATCTCATCAAGTATGTGAAGAGTGAAAAGATTTTCACATTCATGTTCAATTAGTGTGAGAAGGGTTTCCTTCCCATTTATCATAGATGGAAACAACCTGACTTCAAGCAGATTGTAGAGTTTGATCAATAAAGACTGATGAAAGCAAAAATCGGTCAATAAAAGCTGCTTCTAAACATATGTGTAATAAAGGAATGAAAAGCACACTAGGTAGACAAACAGGTCCTCAATCCATTGTTTTAACATGGCTTCATTCTGTTGCCACACTTCTGCCACACAATGAAATGTCATATTTTCTAGTTGACCTTATAAATGATTTGCTCAGCAGGGGAGTGTATTGTTTTGAGGGAACATTAACTACTAACATGACATTTAGTATGTGTTAGCTTGCTAAATTTGGAAATCAGCAAAACATAAGAGCTGTCCATGTTGTAACTGTTAATAATTCTGTGTGTGTTTGCTCTTTGAACCCACAGAATCACACTGCAAGAAACGTAACAATATTACAATGTTTTGACCCTCTATGATGTTAATAAACCTTGCTGGTCGTAGGAATAATCTAAACACAGTCATGCTCTAAGTTATATGATGTTGTACTGAAGGTACTCCAGGGAGAAGTTGATGTCCCTTTTGCAGACAGAATGCGATGTCAATGGTCTGCTATGGTCAGACTATGGAGAAATAGGAACCGTTATTCCCTAAGTGATGACTGAGAGTCTATTTTGTGGAATGGCAAATTGGTGCTGAAGATGTCTGCTATACCAGAAGTTACCAAGAGAGGATTTGATGCAGCCAAAGGTTATAATGCTCGAAAAGTCAGCATCACGCTCAGACAGATGTATTGTGGAATGAATGAAAAAGCAGTTCAGCATGAATTGGATTAATCTAGACACTTCCAATTGCTGAGAGCAGAATTTTCAAACAGGCCACCTTTGAAGCCAATTACAGCTGAACAGGTTCAAGAAAGACATCAAATAGAGCTTCTTGACATGAGAGGATTGAACATTTCGCACAGGAGAAAGAACTACAAATATGTCCTCACTATACAGGATGTATTCAGTAGATATGTGTGGCTAAGAGCACTAAGAGGGAAAACCAGTCATGAAATAGCTCAGAATTTGGCAAATATTTACATGGAGCATGGGCCACATAAAATTTTGTAATATGACCAGGGATGTGAGTTTAAAGGAGCTGTGACACGACTTACGAAAGGCTTGAAAATAAGAGTGATCCAGAGCTCACCATATCACCCACAAAGCCAGTGAAAGGTAGAAATAAAACACTTTGCAAAAGAAGATACATTATGATCTCATAAATGCAGAGAGAGATGGGGTGAGCTGGGTGAGTCATTTACCTAAATAAGTCCTTAATGAAGATACGGGGAAAAAATGGGCTGGATGTTACCATTTCGTGTTTATTATAACCGTCAAACTACCAGTGTTCTGCTGGCTCAAAGCACCCCTCCGTCATGTGATTTGAGCAACAATACTGATGGTGCAAACAAATATTTTCCTTTAAGAAAACAGAGATATTTATTTGAAAAGAAGAGAACCAGAGCGAGAAAAAGATCAAAAATAAAAACTAAGTGTAGCAATGAACAAATGATTCGCCAAGCTTTTTCTGTAAATCTTCCAACCATCTAGAATATAAATGATGATGTTTTGGTACAGATTTGCTGCAAGAAACACAAATGACAAAAAAAAACAAAAAACATTTTGTTTTGAATGTGATCATTGTCAAGAAGAACTTACCGGGTAAGTCTTTCGAAGTACAAGGTTAGGTTTACACCACTTGAAAAATCAGGTTTAGGGTTCAGTGGTTTTCTGTCACAGACATTAGTAGTGTCACCAGATATGAAGAACGCAAAAAAAAAAAGCAAAAAAAAGAGGAAGAAACTTCTGGATTCGTTACACACATTAGGACTTGTTAAAGACTTTGAGCTCATCCAATTTCCAAATACAACTGGATCCACAGCCTGATGGTGAGTGCCAGTTTGAAGTACTGGCAGACCAGTTGAGGAGCGTAGGGCTATTTTGGACACGTAGTGACGTGATACGTGTGCACATGCTATTGGAAGTGCACTGCGTTCTGAGCTCACTTCACGGAGCACACTTCCGTGAAACACAAAAGTGCTTCAAACACTATTAGAGTGTGGGAAAAGGTAAGACAAATATAAGGTTTAATATTAGCATGGGGAGGGTTCATAAACGTTTAAGTTACCATAAATAATAAAATGGACTGTATGTTGCTATATCCCTGGATTTTGTTTTTCACGAGTGCTCATGGAACGCATTAACTGTGAGTAATGAGGGGTTACAATAAAAAAGTTATTGAAAGATAAGCCAAATGTTGGCTAATTTGTTTACAAGCACAGCAGTGTTAACCTGAGAAGGTTCAGAAATGTTCTTTGTGCATCAAATATTAAAAGACATATGTTCTAAATATACGTGTGCCCTTGGGAATACAGCTGTGTCTGAATATTGGATATGTTATTAATAAAAACACGTTTACGCAGTGTGTCTATGAGTATGTGAATTTTTTCAATACATTTATACCTCAGTGTTATCAGCACCTGTGTTTTTACTCTCTAAACTGATATCATTCATATTACTATTCGAAATAAATACTTCAATCACAATTATAATTATATCCAGATATTGTATTTACAGTACCTAATTAGAATAAATAATATCCAATTCATACTGAAGTTTTTTTAGAGTTGATAAGTTAAAAAACATCAATCAGTCAATCAAACAATCAACTTCTATTTATAAAGGGCTTAAACACATCAACAGACATATAAAGCACTTTATATATATATACATACATATATATACACACACACACACACACACGCACACAGTGGTACCTCTACAAAAGTAATTGGTTCCGGAAGAAATACAGATGCGTTTTCCATGAAAATGCCCTAATCCGTTCCAAGCCCTCAAAAATTCCGACATGTTTTATAAAGCATAAAAATGCATCAAAACATGTAACAAATACATGTTACGATTAAATTATTACACAATAAATGAGAGTTGCGCATAACGTAAAAATCAGAATAGAATAAAGAATAAAAATGATGGTCATTTACCTTACCATTTAACTGCTGTCCCCATTGTTTTTTGCCCTCTTTGGTTCATGTGCTCCTACAGGGTGAATTCTAGTCCTCCTTTTGAACTTCTCCAACCACCCATGTGAAGCCTTAAACTCCTTAAACTTCCTTTTGTTTTAATAACGTGGTGATTGTAGATGCATTACGGCCAATTATTTGGTGAGATCAACCAAACGCATCCCTTTTTCATGCTTTTCTATTATCCCTTGATTTGTTTGTACGGACAAAAAAAAATATTTTCTTCGTCTTTTCTTTTCCTCCTAATCCGTCACTTTCTCCATAGTGAATACTCTAAAAGTTAATACAGTATATTTGCGCAAAATTATCAGAACACGTCATGGGGCGAGGGCCGAATGACGAGGACCCTGCATAAACACCTATCTACCTCGACACAGAGGTCCCTCTTAGCCAATGGGATGCCAGGATACTAGGTAATAGCCAGTGGCAGAGCAGCTACGAGAATGTTGTGTTCAGGAACCTGTGGGAGCTGCGAGTATCAGCCCATACTGTATTTTTACCTTTCGTAAGTCGAAATTTCTTTCACAACTAGAGGCAATAGGAGGTAAGTAGAGGTACCACTGGGAATAATTTATATATATATATATATATAGTATATACACAAGCAAACCTTGGTTTTCGAACGCTTTAGACATCGAACAAATCAGAATTCGACCAAAAAATTTGGATTGTTTTTGTCTTAGAAGTCGAACACGAAATAAAAGCAGTAACATCCACCCTCCTCTTCCTCTCCCTCTCCAACATTCACGTATGCCAACTGTTCACCACCACAAAGGTAAAAATTTGTATCTTTATTGTTCTAATGCCTTCACTGTAACATGCTTTTTATTTTAGTTTTCTGTATTCAATAATGTTTCATTTAATTTGTGTTCCATTGCCTATGGTACGAGTTACGGTACAGTAAACTTCGGTCCAAAAGACGACTAACTCGTACCTTAGAATAACCTGATTATGTTGATGTTTTTCTTTTCTTTCTTGTTACGATACAGGAATCTGCGTGGTGAATGATAAGCAGAACAAAATAAGTTTTTCTCTTCTTTATTGAACCGGAGCCCGCTACGCTCACCTGAACACACAATTGAACAAAGGCACATCATATGTCACACTCAACAGAATAAAAGCATTATATTTACATGCAACCACTTCCGGGTACAACAGGAAGTCCCAAAATAAGAGCTTCACAGGATCGTACTTAACGTTTTCTTGTATTTGCTTCGTTTTTTTAAATTTCTTTGATATGTTTCATTACTATACAATTTGATATATACATGACATTATGAAAGAACATACTGTATAGTAAGCGGATACAGCGGCAGAAAATGAATGGATATTATGTTAGAAAAGGTAGCTTTTCTAGCATCTTGGAACGAATTGTGATCGGAAACCGACACACACACACACACACACACACACACACACACAAATGTGAAAGATATATCTTGCGGATGCACTGGGACACATTATCAGTGATGTGATGTTATAACCTAGGATCATCGGGGGTTTCGGGTCTTTCAACATCAGACCCCCTCAGCCCAGGCGACCCGACAGGGGTGATCAATCCCCAGCCTGTGTCCCAGCAGCGTTTGCCCATGGATCTGCCCTCTTAATCCATAGCCATCTTGTGGCTTTCTCTGCGGCTTCAGTTGCAGATCTGATAGCCTTCCATTTAGCCTCTCCGACCAGTCCTAGCTGCGAGAACACTCTGCAGAGTGAACACCCTGCGAAACCCCGGCAGCCCACCTTGATGGGCTCGCATATTGTTTTCCAGCCCTGCCTCCTGCACTCTTCCACCAGCTCCTGGTACTTGGCACGCTTCCTCGAATTGGCCTCGTCCATACGCTCCTCCCAAGGCACTGTGAGCTCCAGAATGATCAGCTGCTTGGTGGAATATGAGACAATGATCATATCTGGTTGAAGCCTAGTAGATGCAATCCTGGGAGGGAACTTAAGTTGTCTGCCAGGTCCACTTCCAGTTGCAGAGGTGAGGAGGCCGGACTTTGCCCGTGGTGGTATGTTGGGCTTTTGTCCGGCTCTGTGGAATGTGATGGCCATATATATATATATATATGTGTGTGTGTGTGTGTGTGTGTGTGTGTGTGTGTGTGTGTGTGTGTGTGGCATTTAAGAAAAACATACTGTGTATATGCATGTGTGGTTGACTAACAGTGATAACTAGAGTGTGCAACTAATTTCCCTTGGGAATTTTTACAGTATAAAAAAATATTGCTTTATTGAGCCCTGAAAGGATCAATTCCCCATAATAAATGGCTACAGTATAGCAAGCAAGGAGTAATACATTAAATTATATTCGGTTTTATTCAGAAAATATATGCAATACAGGAAACAGCGAAGCACTGTTTTCTGGGCTTTGACTCAAAGATAGTAAGTTAGAATTACGAAATCATTGATGAAGAATACACACTTATATTTATAACTAATTTCCCTGATTAAAAATCTACTAGACATGTTCAGAGACATTCATTTCACTGAATAAAATAATTTATGCAGTCACTGGGGCTGCAGTGAGGTAGTTATAGCTTAATTGCATAAGTGAATAATTAGACCTAATATCTTTCCCACAGGACAGAAATGCAGGCAACCACCAAAGTCATGAAGATTAATTTTCTGGCGATCATTAATGTCTGAACAAAGGTTTATGGCAGACAACCACAAGCACTACAGAAAAAAAGCTTTCAGATAATCAAAGCATAAAACTTCTACTATTTGGAGGAAGCACAATACAATTTAGACAGATTGTACTTTAAGTACTTAAGCCTAATAAGTACATGGTCTTATATTTCGATGGACATGACCTGGAAGAATGAGGATCTATGCAAGCATGATCTGCTGTCAGTGTTCTCCTGTCCGGATCTGATATCTGCCTCCTGGTAGCTGATATCCACACCACTCAACAGGTCACTGCCCAACCTCTCAGGACTTTAAGTGCCATGAATCATCACTTTTAACACATCAGATCCAATTTCATGTAATGTGTCTGTTTGAAAGTAAAAATTATGGTTTTACTGGATTTCGGGATATTTTCTTGTAATATCACCCTCCTCCTACATAAATCAGATTTCAAATGTCTTAACACACCATTGATCAGATTATAGATGGGTTACAGACATCGAAGTGATCCTGAAATGTTTAGCTGCAAAAGTGAGAGATCTTTTTTCTCTATTATATTTCTCCTCCAGTCTTTCCTCAGGTAAATGCTATAGTCTAATTATTCTCCACCCATTTCTAGGCAGAAAAAATGCATTTAAGAAAAGAAACTCTAGGCTTTAAGATGTCTCACTTTCTGCTTTCTAAAATGGATCCATTTAGTGTTAGTCCACAAAGCTGGACACCAAATATTTCTGCATGTAATTATTTTGGAATATCCTCTCTCTCCCTATAGAACGCACCGCCGTAACTTGATGAATGCTGAAGGGGCCAGAGAGACAACTGCCAGGGTGGTAGAGTCTCTGCTGGAGAAGGACGACGATGATGATAATATTTTGATAGATGAGGAATTATTAAAGATAGCTTTTAAAAGGAAAAACACTAACATAAGAATAAATAAAACAAAGAAAATTGCTAAAGAAACACCTGAGATGCCTCCTGAGACAAGTAGCTCTGAGACCAAAAATGCAGTTTGAAAGAGGCCATAACAGAAAAATATGATTCGCAAAATATCAAAAAATTCCTGCAAGGCACAAAAGGTTCAAGGGCAAAAGTAGAAAAAAGTTTTCCTGACATCAACAGGTTTCTGTCAGGACCAAAGCAGGAGTGGAGACCAGGTGTGTCTGAACTAAAGTCTTTATTCCAGCAAAGGCACACGAGGGAAGCACGGGAAAGACCGGTGCACGAGTCCAGGGAAACAGAGCGGGACGGGCAGCGTGCAGACACGGGAGGATACAGACAGGACTTACGGGGAAACAGGCAGGCAGGCAGGCAGAGGTACAAGTCCGAGAGGCAGAGTTCGTGGTCGTGGACAAAGCAGAGTTCTAATACGGGTCCAGGCAGGCAGGTCGGGGTCCAAAAACAATCCGGGGTCAAGGTAGGAGTCAGGATGAACTGGCGACAAACCAGGCATCTACACAGAGGATCTGATGCTGGGTCCATGTTCAAGTCGGGTCTTTAGAGTCCGTGATTAAGGTTCAAACGGTGGCAGGTGTGTCGGGAGTGACTGGACGCAGGTGTGGGATCTGCGCCGCGGGAAACCCAGCGTGAGACTGGGGGCGGACCCCGAGCCGAGTCGTGGGAGTTTCTGGATAGTGTCAGCATTTAAATGTAAAATAAAACAAGAAGTGGTGAACCATTTTTTACAGGCCAAGAATTTTATAGATATAAAAAACTAAGGAAAAAAGTAATTATTTTTCTTAATTTTGTCTTTTTTTTTTTTGTTTGATAAATTTTGTAAGGTTAGATGTTTGTTTGTTCGGAAAATGCACAGTACTATTGAAAATCCTTTTTACGTGAATCTTGTTGGATTTTGTGTCAACATGATTAATATGTAATTTGACTTTTATGAATAAATGTGACGTTAAAAAAATCAAAATCAATTAATCTCTCTCTTTCTCTCTCTTTCTCTCCCTCTCTCTCTCTTAAATGGAAAAAAACTAACACAAGAATGAGTAAAGCAAAGAAAATTGCTAAAGAAACACCTGAGACACCTCCTGATATTAGCTCTGAGAACGAAAATGACAACAGTCTGAAAGAGGCCCTAACAGAAAAATATGATTCGTAAAGATAAAAATAATACTCTACTGTTCACACTGTCATAGAGATGAAGACAAGGATGCCAGTTGATTTGGAGATCTTTGCCCATTCTAACTGTTAGAACTGCATTCAACTATTGTAGCTGCTGTAGTACTGACAGTGCCTGAACCGCAAACACAAAAGAGAAACTCCTCGTCAAAAATATGTTAACACCTTTTAAAATAGCTTTTGGTCATGTAGCTGTAATTTAAAAAATGAACATACTTGGTAGCAGAAGATATTAAAAAGGAAATTCTGTTGACAGTGAACAGAAAGAATGTGCCTCCAGGGAAATTAGGTAATGTTGGCAGATATAATGGCATCATTGTCATGTAGAACCAACGGGACAGTGAGTTAAAAAATAACAAAACATTAACTGAATCAACTTCAATGAATTCTCATTTCAGTCAGTTTTGCTGGAGAAGCCAAACAAAGCAGTAGCATTTGTGGATGAAATACGTTTCATATCATTTGAGTCAAACGACTGCAAATCTGATGGATGTACTGGTCAGTGTGATCCTGTGCCTTATAAAGAATGTCCACATGACCAGCTGGACCAGTTTAAAGCCATCTGGCTCAGTTTGTTTGTTTTCAAGTAACCACTAATTTTTAGAATGGATGCATCCAAAAGCAGGCATGCATTAATGAGAAAATATGATCATACCCACTTTACATCACTTTAGCCTCCAGCCCTCTTTTCATTCTTATTAGCAAAGAGCAGTGGTATCTGTATTCTAATACAAGGAGAATGTATTGTAACTATGATTCTCACTATTTTATGTTTCACATTCAGCATCTGTGATAATCTGAAAAATTTATTTTAATTATAAAATAAAATATTGCTTTTTTTGTAGAGGCTGAGGAGACCATGTTTCCACCTTATTACCTGATTAGAAGCCTTGGAGTTTATTGTGTATAATACCAGGTTTGTTTGACTGATTTGATGCTTTGATGAATTCTCTCTCAAGACCAATGGTTAGATTGTTTCTTCACTATTCATGAGTGTTCTTAGTTCCTTTAAATACTAGAGGAAATAACTGTTAGAAGAACATGTTTTGACTTAATTTTAAATAATGCAATAATTTAAAATTGTTATATTCAGAGATCAAAAGCTCTCGGTGACTTCATCACAGGTACAGGTTGTAGGTTCACACATACTCACCTCTGATGGAGTGTGTGCTAAAATTTGTGTAAATTTCATCTTAAAAGAGTAACAAAACAAAACTATATATATATATATATATATATATATATATATATATATATATATATATATATATATATATATATATATATATATATATATATATATATATGGCGACTTTTATGTTTTTGTGCTGTTAGTTGCTGCATCATGTTTGTGATTTCCCTGGATGTTGTGTCAGCATTCCTCACACATGATCATCATCACCAACATATGTGGGAATTGTGTTCGTATTGTTACAAATTAAACATGGAATATACATGTTTTTCTAACTAAACAATTCATCTTTATTGGTGTTTATGCTTTGGTTGCTTCGGATGTAATCACAGTGTGTATTTAATGTTGACCTTTAGAATGTTACATCTTTTGAAATGGAGAATTACATTTGCAAAGCGCCCCTGAGTTTAGAGGACACGACTTCCAGGCTGCGCGCACCGCCGTGCGCCCCGATGGCGCAGAGCGGCTCCTGTGGAACGGTTCATCTCCCGGCGGTGCCTCCGCTGCTGTTTGACAGTCTGCTCACGGAAACCCGGTACACGAGGGCAGAGGAATGGTCGATGCTCCAACTTCAAGGGGAGGACCGAAGAGGGGCTTTCAAGCCTGCCTTGACATTGATCCCCTCCCGCTGAGCCATCCTGGGTCGAACGGCAGAGGACAGGAGCGTGTCCGGGAGTGTTTGACGGAGTGTAAAAGGCGGGGAATGATCGGGAATGATCCACCACACACCTCTGCTTCATCTCTCTGGGCTCATCCTCAGTCTTTTCCCACGGAGTCGTGGATTTAACACCCTGGTGAAGACACAACTCTCCAACGAGGATGGTTTAATTGTTCCTCGATGTTGCAACACTGGAAGAAAATTCGCAGCCAAGGTTGGTGCCTGTCTTTGGTTGCCCGTTTCGGGCGTTCACGTTCAGTGTGCGTGGGCTTGATCTCCCGCGCCTGCGTACACGTGTAAACTGTCAGGATGTAAGAACTCTGTCCCTCTGCGTGACGCGCAGTTTATCAGCTTCAGCAGCAGCGCCGTCCGGGGTCTGTCAGCCTGTTTCCGCCCTGTGTGACTCTGGGTTGGGTTGTTTCAATACATGCTGGAGGGTATTTAACTGGCAGTGTAGTCCTTTGTTGGCTCTTAGTACTATTTCAAGTCCAATAAATATTCAATAAAAGCGATGAGAACTTCCTTTGCAAAACTAGGACAACATGCAGCATTAAAAGTTTTAGACAAAAAGACAGACAACAAAATAAATAAGAGCCCACAAAACACTGTCAGCCAGTCAGCTGTCAGTCAACATCAGCTGAGACCAGATTGTGTTCTCCTTCATGGACAAAGCTGTGTTCTTGTCAATTTTGGATTTCTGTATTAACTTTATCATTGTTTACGTAACTTAGATGTAATTAATTATACACAGGTAAAGTCTGCATGTCTATTGGTTGATAAAAATATGTGTTTTTCATAATTTTGAGAGTTTCGGGCTTCTTTTACAAGGTTAAAATTATTTGAGCTATTTTAAATGCAGAGATGTTGTTTGACTTAGGAGCTCAGTCATAAAACAGATTCAATTTGTATCTTGAGGTACTTCTATAATGGCTAAATAGGGCCCCCTCAAACTGACCTCTATTCAGTGCATAGTTGCCGGTCTTGTCACCAGTCCTAAAGATTGAACTTCTCTTCAATGTTGAGATTTATTAATGTTGTCAGATGCCAAATAAGTAGAATGGTCTACTTGGTCTTTAGTCCATCAGTCATTTGCCTGTGTCCACATTGGCTGCTGCCTCAATGGTTGTGTGACTGGGGGTAGGAGGGGCAGAACACTGTAGGCAGATGGTTAGTTAGATTCCTCCACAGGCACCTGTTAAGCTATTCATCTCTGAGCTTCATTCATCCATTTTCATACCCGCTTCTTCCACCGTCACAGATCGCGGTGTGCTGGAGCCTATCCCAGCTGACTGGGGGCGTGAGGTAGGGTACACTCCAGGTGCAACGCCAGTGCACCGCGGAGCCACATGTAGACAGACAACCACTCACATGCACACTCACACCTACGGTCAGTTTAAAACCGGCCAATTTGCCTGCTGTGCATGTTTTTGGAGTTGGCAGGAAGCTGGAGAACCTGGAGAGAACTCACGCAGACACGGGGAAAACATGCAAACGCTACACAGAGCGGGACTCGAAACGGGAATCACCATGCTGTGCAGCAACAGCACTACACACTGCGCCACCATGCTGCCCTTCATTAGGAGCTAATTACAAACATTTAAACTGATTAAACAGAGTCTTAGTGACATACGAGATATGTAAGTTCAGTTTTTGGTTTTTAATAACAGTACAACTATTTTTTTTAACATAATTTAATGAGGACAAGAATTGTCATTTTCAAAAGACCGGTACATACCCATCTGAAGAATTTTCATCAGCATCATTAAGGTCATTAGTATTAAACAGCATGCAAAGCAGTTAGGAACCATCGCTAGTGACACAAAAGTCAGTTCCAGCATAGCAGCAAGGAAAAGACAGGAGGCTGAAGCTGCATTTTGCAATTGTTAGTCAGAAAGTGTTTTACTGGGAGGATAAATCACTCACTGAAGAAAAACTCAGAACAGTGAGTTCTTTTGGCATCATATATGACACTGAGTTTTCTTTCCAAGTTCACAATTTACAGCAGAAAATGCTTTTGAAACGTCCCTTAACATGACCTGTGTTGCTCTGAGGTTGGGTAATGCTGCTGTGAACGCACTGGAGGCATTCATTTCCATTTGAAAAGTGTTCACACATCAACAACAGCAGGGATGTAGTAGGAAGAAAAAAACCAACCTCTAAGCTCGTCCAAGGTGTGCTTTTCATGATGAATTTAAACATTCTGAAGATGGATTCAGAGGAAGCAACAATAAATAGTCCTTGGATGAGAAAATGAAAGTACAGCTGATGAATGTTTGTACGAATGTTTTGCCATACAGTGACTGAAGGTCATAGTTTACTCACTCTTTATTTACTATGTCCATTATGAAGACAAGGCTCTCTTTCTCCCTCTCTCTCTGCTGGAGAGAGAGATACTATGTCATAGCTGACACACTGCCTGTTCAGTCATATCCATTCGACTCGGTTTGACCTGCAGTCTTTGCACATTGTCCATCTCTGTGTCATGCAGCTCGGCCTTAGGGTGTCTATGATACAGTGTATGCGCTGTCTAATTGAGTTTATTTGCACAGATCTGGGAGGCACGGTGGTGCAGTGGGTAGCGCTGTCGCCACACAAGAAGGTGGTTCCGGGTTTGAGTCCATTTTCATTCTTGAACCAATAAAGGTGTGTGTGTGTGTGTGTGTGCGTGCGTGCGTGTGTGCGTGTGTTTGTGTGTCTTTTTATGCCCTAAGTCATGTTTAGGTAGGGGTCAAAAAGATCACAGCTGAGGTAGCCGCTGACGACTAGTTTAAGATGTAAACCTTGAGCCGCTGAAAATAAAGACAAAACCATATAAAGAATAGGGTTTTACTCTTGTGACAGTACACCATACATGGTGCATTGTTGATGTTTTTGTCCCCTACCCTTTAGGACACATTGTAAACAGGGACTGCCCAAATGAAATAAAAAGAGGGTTCGGCAGAGAAAAGTTGAGAACAAGGGGGAGATTTGTACCTAATACAAAAATAAGGTGGTTTAATATCAGGGGAGGGTTCATAAACGTTTAAGTTACCGTAAATAATAAAATAGTTTGTCGCTATGTAACATTTTCACGGCTGGTCATGGAAAGCACTGGGACAAATATTCACAAATTTCCCATTTCTCCACTTAACTTTTGAACCCTGAAATAGTCATTGGGCCTATTTCACGAAGGCAGGGTTAACCTACGCTGAGGTAAACCTGTGGTTCTGGGTTGCTTTACCCTGAACTTGGAAAAACCAGGGATTTCGGTTTCACAAATGCGGTTCAGGGTTAGTTTGTCTAACCCAGAGTAAATTGACCCGCAGTTTAACAGACACAACAACTTGAAAAAAAGCCATCATCAATGGAGCCCCGATTCATCGATTCAGCATGACGATGGACGAGACGCGCACCGCAATGCTTTACGGAAGTCAGAGTACGGATTTTGATTTATGAATAGAAAGACTTTGAGGACATTTTCAGAAGAAAGAGAGCAGCAATGCAGCTGCAAAGAAGAGCGACATGTCGTGGGAGTGAATTGCTGCTCAAGTCGTTGCGTAAGTTCTTTGCACTCACGGTAAAAATACGGACGTAAACGGCTTCAATAATAGTGTATTAATTTATTTTATTTAGGTGCGATCCAGTGGGGGAGAAGGGCACGTCAGCAGCTGAGAATGAAAATAAAAACATCGTTCACATGGGTCAGACTTCATCATCTCATTAGGGATCCTCCTCATCCTCATTATGTTTGATATTGTACAGTTAATATTAAGTGGACGTTTGACTGTTCAGTTGTGTCATGGCCAACATAACGCTCTTTTCACGCACATAAATGCGCTCTCATCTATATCAGGTTCTGTTAAATAATGAAATACATTAAAATGTTTTATTGTTGTGTAGATAAAATAGTAAATCGGCATATGAACGTTACAAAAACATTGAGAAGGATATTCACACCATTGCGTACACCGATATTATCTAAGAACTGAAATCAAGAGCTGACATGTAGCTCGTTTGATACAGTCATAGCCAAAAGTGCTTTAGTTCATACAACAGTGGCTGTGGCATTGTGCTGCTTATAACCGCTTTAAGGTATTCCAGGTTTTATTTTCTGTCTGTTTTAGTCACATCATACACACAGGAGTTAATATTGATTTAAAAAAAGAAAGAAATTAACCAGAAATTGAAGAAAACAAAGGTGGGCTAATATTTTATGTTACTTATTGTTCTCTTCCCATTGCTTCACATTCTGGTGGAATACAGAGTGACATTTATCCGCTACTGAAGTATTAACAGATTCTCATCCCTTTTTAAAGAGACTGATTAAGAAAACTGTCCGACAGGATATGACTGGACATCTGAACGCGATACAAAAAAAATTAAAATCTCTGAATTAATGTGGAAACTCAATCAAGGGGCTCCTCGTCAAACGGACATGACATGTTTACCTCTGAAATACGGAGTTATTTATTAAACCTTACTTCGGTCAAACTCCCCGTCTCACAGAACCAGGAAATGAAGCCGCACGAGCGGCGGTGAAAGGGGGCGGAGTCAGAGGAAACCCTGGGTTTGTGGAATGAAACCTGCTCCCGACCAGGTTATGTTCAGAGAGTCTGTTACTGCGGTAACAAACCTAGAGGTTCACTTTACCTCACGTCATGAAACAGGTCAGGGTTACTGCTCTAACTCTGGGTTAACTTAGCTCCCTTTGTGAAAATGAAAGTCCTGGTTTTCCCTGATTTCAGGGTTAACTCACCCTGGTTTTCCTCTAAACCTGCTTTTTGAACGGCCCCACGTCACGAAGCGGGGCTAACGACCCCCGAGTACAACCTGTGGTTCTGGGTTGCTTTACCCTGAACTTGGAAACCCAGGGTTTTCGGTTTCACAAGTGCTTCTCGGGGTTAGTTTTTGTAACCCATGGTAAGTTGACCCGCAGTTTAACAGGCGCGACGCCACTTTAAAAAGCCATCATCAATGGAGCCCAGATTCGACAAGTCACCATGACAACGGACGAGGCGCGCTCCGCGTTACTTTACGCAGTTGAAGTGCAGATTGTAATCTACGTGTATGAAGACTTAGAGGACATGTTATGAAAAGAGGAACAGCTTAGCAGATGTACAGAAGAGAGAGATGACTTGAGAGAGCTGCTCAGGTCGATGCGTACGTCTAAACGTAGTCCGTGGGACTCACGGTAAAATTACTGAGGTAAACGGCATGAATAATAGTTTATTAAATTATTTTCTTAGATGCAATCCAGCGGAGGAGAAGCACACATGCCAACAGCTGAGAATGAAGTTTAAAACCATCGTTCACACAGGTCAGACTTCTGCATCATCTCGTTAGGGATCCTCCTCTTCCTCATTATAACATAATGACATTATACAGTAAATAATAAGTGGACTTTCAGCTTTTCAGTTGTTTTATCGCCAACAGAATGTTCTTGTCACACACATAAATGTGCTCTCATCTTTAGGCATTCCATGTTTAATTCTCTGTGTCTTTAAGTCAAATAATACATACTTGATAAAAAGAAAAAGAAATTAACAGGAAATTGAAGATAAGAAATGTGGTCAAATATTTTCTGTTACCGATTGTTCCTATTGCTCAACATTCTGGTGCGATACAGAGTGACATTTAGCCTCCACTGAAGGATCAACACTTTATCATCAAGAAAGAAAGTCCAGAGCAAGCTGGACAGTCCGTCACATCCAATGTACAGATAGACGCTCAGTGAACACCAGCGGTTCTTTCTGTGGCATTCATATGCAACTGTATGTTCTGATGTCCTCCTCATGTATTTCCAGCTATTTGTTACAGAAGTTTATCCAATTCACTTTCTATGAAATACAGACAACAGATAAAAAATGGTTTCTTTGGACCTCCACATTAGGAGGGCAGATTTGAACATACAAATACAAAGTTAGAGGTGGGTGTTGTTCACAAGTGAATCATGTTGAATATTAGAATGTTCACCACTAAAATGATCTAAGAAATAACTTTGTATTTGTAAGTAATAAAGATGACCAAATGAAATGTATATTGTATGTTTTTATTGCCCACTGTGGTGATGGTGAGTTACACAGACTCTGAAACGATTCTGGCAGATGGAGTCACTGCTCTACCACTCTGGATAGCTGGCAGGTGGACGGGGTCATTATCGGGGTGTTCAGTTTGTGGGGTAGGGTGCTGTTCTCCTCTGATAGCGGCAATACTACTATGAAGAACAGAACTGCATCACAGGTCCTCTCAGGAATCATCCTGAGGTGTCATAGACACTGGAAACGGCCTTTCAGCAGCAGCCTATGGTCATCTCCACCATAGGCTCTCGTCCTGCAGTGAATCCATTTGAAGTTCTGTTGGAGGCCTGGGTTAGCAAGGGGTCAGCAGCCTCAGTTGGGCATGGGTAACCCCTGTCCCCCAGAAAACAACCGTCAGACTCTCCTGTGATGGAAAGTAGATTCATTAGAGTGGATTAAACAATGGAGACAAGTGAATTATTGTGCTAATCTTTAGTTACTGCATTAGTCTGTTGCTCAGGTGAGACTCATCATACACCTGTGAGTCAGGAACCGATCAGGACCGCTCCATCTCCACATCAGTATGCTATGCTTGCTCTGGAGGGTTCTGTTGGGTGTCTGTCTGTTAAAGCTCTTTGAAATGTCTGCTGTAGTGATTAGGCGCTATGTAAATAAAAGGCAGAAAATGTAGTTTGCTGCATCACATGTGATCTGGACAGATGTTAGTTTATCTATGATGCAGTCTTTAACGTGTAGAAACAGTAGTCAATGTACTTGTACCTACATATATTTGCTGTGAATGGACATCCTCTTCACATCATCACCTTCATTATGTGAGGGAGCCTTGATGGGAATGTGGGTACCATCTATGGCAGCAAATTACATTGGGACATCCGAAAGAAATTAATTTCTGGGACTGCAGCACAATATCATTAAGAGAACATACTTTCAAATTAATCAGATTTCTACATCATTCACCTGCAATCCTGTGGAACTCCTCCTTGATGATTCTGAAGGTTTTTTCTCCAGGGAAATAGAAAAACTGGGGTAAAAGTTTGAAGGCGAGGCGCACTGAGCATCTCCCACATTTTATAGGAAAATTACCGTTAGCAAATAAAAAATGGAAAACTGAACGGAGCGCTACACGCAGCGCTGCTGCAGATGTGACGATGGATGTGTGTGTGTGTGTGTGTGTACCGATCAGTATGATCATACTGATCGATACCGATCATAAAGAGAACTGTCTGGATATGACGGGACATCTGAACGCGATACAAACATATTTAATTATCTGTGAATGAATGCGGAAACTCCATCAAGGGGCTCCACGTCAAACGGACATGACATGTTCGCCTCTAAAATACCTCTAAAATACGGAGTTATTTTTTAAACCTAACTTCAGTAAAACTCTCCGTCTCACAGAACCAGGAAATTAAGCCGCGTGAGCGGCGGTGAAAGGGGGCGGAGTCAAAAGAAACCCTGGGTTTGTGGAATAAAACCTGCTCCCGACCAGGTTATGTTCAGAGAGTCTGTTACTGCGGTAACAAACCCAGAGGTTCACTTTTCCTTGCTACGTGAAACAGGCCAGGGTTAAAGCTCTAACCCTAGGTTAAGTTACCCCCCTTTGTGAAACCGAGAACCCAGATTTCAGGGTTAACTTACTCTGGGTTTCCACTGCACCTGCTTTGTGACACGGCCCCTCCTCCAGACCAGGCTAGCTTCAGAGTCTGTTACTGTGTTAACAAACTTAGAGGTTTACCTCATGACACAGGCTAGGTTTACTCCTCTGACTCTGGGTTAAGTTACCTCCCTTTGTGGTTTTCCCTGATTTCAGGGTTAACTTACCCAGGTTTTCCACTGAACCGGCTTTGTGAAATGGACCCATTATGTTTTGATCTCGCTGAAGTTTTGAGTCACGAGACTCACCTGCATGATTCTGCCTTATTAAAAGAGACGTCTGCTCGTTTTACATGTTGCAATGAGAGTGAGGAGTTAGTTAGACCCTCTAGTGCAACCGCAAGTGTCCTCTTGGGTTTGTCTGTCTGATGAAGCACTTTGAAATGTCTGCTGATGTGATTAACTGCTAAACAAATAAAGATTTATTTATTGATTAATTGATTATCACCATGCCACCGAAAAAGAGGCAAAAGTTGGAGAAAAAGCCAGTGACAATGAGTTAAAAAGTTAATGAAGAAAAAGAGACAGATATTACTGACTTATATTACTGAACTTTGTGTGGAGAAGGCTTTGTCAGCTTGGTGCTGTGTCCACAGAAGAATACAGTATATGAATTAAAGGCAAATAAAACTATTGAGTGAAAAGCAAAAGTGAAAAAAAGAAAAACTGCATTACATCTTTCTTTATTTCTAAATCTGTTTTTTTAAATAACTACCAGGCTTTAACATTTTGATAGAACTAATAGAACTATAGAACTAACTTAAACTGTAATGATGTTATTAATAAAAGTATTAAAATTAACAGTTTGTGTAGTTTTTGTATTGTACTATTTTCAAAACCCAGTCCTTGCTTACGCTTTTACCATATATTCTGTTATTACTTTTGGGAATGTCACATTGGGATGCACAAATATTTCTTGGAACACATCCCAGGGGTTGCACTACTTTCTTGAGGTACAATGAACTCTGTATATACTGTCTTCTTCTTTTCCTTTCGGCTTTTCCTTTCAGGGGTTGCCGCAGTAAATCAGTTGCCTCCATCTAAGCCTGTCTTCTGCATCCTTTTCTCACACCAACTACCTTCATGTCCTCTTTCGCTACATACAGTCCTCATACTTGTCCTGCTCTAACATAACATACTTCTCTGCCACTCTAGATTTCCTCATACAATACCACAGTTCCTCTCTGGGCACCCTGTCATAAGCTTTCTTCAGATCTACAAAAACACAATGCAGCTTCCTCTGGCCTTTTCTGTACTTCTCTATCAAATTCCTCAAAGCAAATACTGTATCTGTAGTACTCTTTTTTGGCATGAAACCATACTGCTGCTCACAGATGCTCACTTCTGCCCTTAGTCTACTTTCAGCTACTCTTTCCCATAACTTCATTGTATGGCTCATCAGCGTTATTCCTCTGTAGTTGCCACAACTCTGCACATCTCCTCCACTCCTCAAGCATCTTCTCATTATCTAAGATCTTGTTGAACAACCCAGTCAGAAACTCTACTGCCACCTCTCCTAGACACTTCCAAACCTCTACAGGTATATCATCAGGACCAACTGCCTTTCCACTCTTCATCCTCTTCAGTGCCCTCCTCACTTCATCTAGACTAATCTTTGCTACATCCTGGTCCACAACAGCCACCTCTTCTAGTCTTTGTTTGCTCTCATTTTCCTCATTCATCAGCTCTTTTAAGTACTCTTTCCATCTTCCCATCACACTACTGGCACCTGTCAATACACTTCATCCCTATCCTATATCACCCTAACCTGCTGTACGTCCTTCCCATCTCTATCTCTCTGTCTTGCCAACCTGTATAGATCAGTCTCTCCCTCCTTACTGTCCAACCTAGCATACAAGTCATCATAAGCTTCTAGTTTGGTCTTTGCTACCTCTACCTTCGCCTTACGCTGCATCTCCTGGCTACTCTCCTCAGTCCTCTCAGTGTCCCACTTCTTCTTAGCTAACTTCTTTCTCTGTATACACTCCTGTACCTCCTCATTCCACCACCAAGTCTCCTTATCTACTTTCCTTCCAGATGACACACCAAGTACTCTCCTACCTGTCTCCCTGATCACATTAGCTGTAGTTGTCCAGTCATCTGGAAGCACCTCCTGACCACCCAGAGCCTGTCTTCAATCAATCAACTTTTATTTATATAGCGCTTGATCACATCTGAAGACATTTCAAAGAGAGAGAGAGAGAGTGGCAGATAGGCCAGTTTTAGTGTCATGTCCATAGTGTGCTGTTGCTGAATTGGGGGTGGGATTTCCAGGCCTTTGGATATCCTGTCTTCAATCGGCGTTCTCCACCTGTGGAACAGAGGCACAAAGACAGCGGCAGTATTGTGCGGACAAAGAGTGTAATTTGACAATAATAATAAATTCTAAGAGCATAGAAAGATAAAGAAAGAAGTGACAGGAGCTCCAGAGTATATCCCTTTAACGGGAGAGACGGAGAAAAATACCCTCAGCAGCCTAGGCCTATAGCAGCATATCATGTTATTTCTAATTGTAGGCTCTATCAAAGAGTAGGGTTTTTAGTCTACTTTTAAATAAGCTAAG
This sequence comes from Antennarius striatus, assembly GCF_040054535.1. Classification (NCBI taxonomy): domain Eukaryota; kingdom Metazoa; phylum Chordata; class Actinopteri; order Lophiiformes; family Antennariidae; genus Antennarius; species Antennarius striatus. The sequence continues at coordinate 2,571,366 of NC_090782.1, read as the reverse complement.
GGAGTCTGCCCCTCGGACCAAAGCTGGGAGATCGTTCCAGAGTAAAGGGGCCAGATAGCTGAGGCTTCTGCCTCCTGTTCTACTCTTAAAAACCACCAGAAATCACCAGAAATCCTGCATCCTTGGATCGAAGGGCCCTGGGGGGTGATACACTTCAATAAGATCTTCAATGTAAGACGGAGCCTTACAGTGGAGAGTTTTATATGTGATCATGAGGACTTTGAATTGTATTCTACAATTAATCTGGAGCCAATGAAGTGACACTAGGACAGGAGAGATGTGCTCTCTCCTCCCAGTTTGAGTCAGTAAGCGGGCAGCTGCATTCTGAACTAACTAGAGTCCTAATAGAGGAGCTAGAACAGCCCATAATAAGGAATTGCAGTAATCCAATCTAGAAGTAACAAAGGCATGAATGATTTTCTTTGCATCTTTAAAGGATAAGACATTTCTAACTTTCGCAATATTTTGCAAATGAAAGAAGTCTGTCCGGGATACAAACTTGATATGAGAATCAAATGACAGATCTTGATCACAAATCACTCCCAAGTTCCTGACTCCGTTGGTGGATGATAGAGCAATGCCATCTAAGTGGATTGCAATGATAGAGAAATCATCTCTAAGATGCTTCGGCCCAATAATAATCACTTCAGTTTTGTTACTGTTTAACAAATTGTGAAGCATCCACAATTTAATATCCCTGAGGTAGATTTCCAATATAATTAGCTGATCAGATTCATTTGTTTTAATTGATAGATATAATTGAGTATCATCAGCATAACAATGAAAATTAATATTATGTTTCCTTATAATGTTTCCCAATGGCAACATATAGAGATTAAACAGAATTGGTCCCAGAACAGATCCTTGAGGTACTCCACATGTGACAGATCCTTGATCTGAAGATTTATTATTTACATAGACAAACTGAAATCGGTCAGATAGATATGAGCTAAACCAGTCTAGTGCTGAGTTTTTAATCCCAACCAGCTCTTCCAATCTCCTTAAAAGAATATTATGGTCAATAGTATCGAATGCTGCACTCAGGTCTGACAAGACTAGAACAGACAGAAGACCTTTATCTGATGCTGTTAACAGGTCATTTGTGACTTTTAGCAGTGTGGTCTCCATACTATAGTTTGTTCTAAAACCTGACTGAAAATCCTCTAACAGATAGTTTTCTAACAGGTAGTCATTTAGCTGTTTGGCCACTACGTTCTCTAGGATCTTAGATAGGAATGGTAAGTTAGAGATCGGCCTGCAATTTGAGGGGATGCCAGCATCTAGGTTTGGTTTTTGGAGGAGCGTACTTGGAATTTTGTCTAGTAGACAGGTGGTGGGTTTATAGAGGAAATTAAGGAATTTAAATCACGGAGTTCCATTTGCTGTAAACACTCAAGGGTATTGCCAGAAATAGTCGCTTCCTCTGCTAACTTACTTGTGTTTGGCAATACATAATGGATCTCATCTCTAAGATTTGTAATTTTGTTGTGGAAAAACCTAAGAAAGTCATCGCATTCCAGATTTAAAGGAATGGTAGGCTCGATACTGTTGTGTTTCTTAGTCAGCCTGGCTACAGTGCTGAAAAGAAACCGAGGGTTGTTTTTATTTTCCTCTATTAATGTAGAGTAGTAAGTATTTCTACTTCTACCGAGAGCCTTCTTATATGACGTAAAGCTGCCTTTCCAGGTTGAATAGGCTAGGTTAGTTTTTGTCAATCGCCAGATTCTCTCCAGTCTCCGTGAGCGCTGTTTAAGGTCGCGGACTGACGAATTAAAGCATGGGGCTGACCTTTCCTGTTTTCTAATTTTTCTTTTTAACGGGGCTGTTTCATCTTGAGTTGTTTTTAGGATGTTAGCCATACTGTCTGTGAGAAATTCAATATTCGGCTAGTACTGGAATAGAGGACAGGGGAGCATACTGACTCTAGGGCTGAGGGGATTTTTTTTCCCTCGATGTCGCCTCCTCTGGCCCCCGGGATGCAGCTAACTGTGGCCCCTGGCTGTCCTAAATTAACGTGTCTCACTATGGAAGAGCCAATGACCAGAGTGTGCTTCTCAGTCAGTGTGCTACTGAGGGGGGCAAACTTGTTTGAGACACAAACAGAGGGGGCCGGACTAGTTTGAGGATGGTGGTGTCCAGTAGACTTCTTTCGTTTCCCTCTCACAGTTATCCAACCATGCTGTTTACCCAGCTGCTCGGGGGCCGCTGAGGGCGGGGGTGGCCAGGACTCGCGCCAGCGGGACCTACTAGTTGCGAAACTATGCTAGGGCTAGCCGAGCCTACTAGCTGCGGCGCTAACTTAGGGTGCTCCGCTCCCGCTAAACCTGTCTGGGGGCTGCTTTTTGCGGGGCTATGCCTGTGCTCGATGGAGCGGAGTCGCCCCTCGACCTGACCGAGCCTCGCCTCCAGCGCTGAAACAAAACTACACTTTAAACAAATCCCTGACTCGCTAATGGAGGTCGAGGTGTAACTGAACATAAGACAGTTGGAACAAGAGTAGATAGGGGAAGAGACGGGGCAGGCTGGCGGGAGAAGCCATAGTAGGTAGAGTGTTGTTAGAAAAAAATATAAAATAAGTAATATAAATGGAAAAATACCACCTTATCCATCGGCTTCAGCTTGTGGGTAGCTAACACCAGCGAGGACCGGACAGCAGCTGGTCCTCACTGGTGTCTTAACTCATTCCTAAAAGTCATGCAACACTCTTCTTTTTTCAGCTTCTACCATTTCGTCCTCTGCACTGCCTTTGCCATCTTCATCTTCCTCATCCTACACACCAAGATCCTATGCTGTTTGGCTACACTCTCACCTACCACTACTTTACAGTCCCTGATCTCCTTCAGATTACATCGTCTACACAAGATGTAGTGTACCTGTGTGCTCCTACCTCCATTCTTATAGGTCACCCTATGTTCCTGCCTCTTCTAATAGTATTCACTACAGCTATTTCCATCCTTTTTGCAAAGTCAACCACCATCTGTCCTTCTGCATTCCTCTCCTGGATACCAAACCTGCCCATCACCTCCTCATCACCTCTGTTTCCAGCACCAACATGCCCATTGAAGTCTGAACCAATGACAACTCTCTCACTTCTAGGTATGCTCAGCATCACTTCATCAAAGTCAAAGTCAAAGTCAGCTTTATTGTCAAGTGTACTGTATACACACGACACACAGCACAGATGAAACTGAAGTCCTCTCTGACTCACAGTAAACAGGCAGTACAACACAGGCAGGACAACAGGTAGCACAACACAGGCAGTACAACACAGGCAGTACAACACAGGCAGGACATCAGTACAGAACAAAGTATGAGACGAAACACAAGGGATGCCAAACGTCTCTATACACTCTTTAATCCCGTAGGGGAAGTGACGTGTGCACAGTCCCTGAGTTGATGTGGGGAGAGAGAGGTAGGTAGTCAGGTGCTGGGGGGAGGGCAGGGTAGAGTGAGAGTAGAGTTCAGGGTTGTGGCAGGGGGCAGAGCAGTGAGGGAGTTGAGCCTCTTGACATCCTGGTGAAAGAAATTGTCCTCGAGCCTGCTTGTTCTGGCCCCAGACTCTGCAGTCTCCTACCTGATGGCAGCAGGCTGAAAAGGCTGTGAGAGGGGTGGGTGGGATCACCTGAAATGCTGATGGCTTTGCGGGTGAGGCGGGTCCAACCAGAATTTCTCCTTCTCCTCCAGCTCACATCCTACCTGTGGAGCATACCCACTAACAACATTGGACATCACACCTTCTATTTCTAGCTTCAGACTCTATCTGACACTCTTTTTACCTCCAGGACATTCCTAACAAACTCCTCCTTCAAGATAACTCCTACTCCATTTCTCTTCCTATCTACACCATGATAGAACAACTTGAACCCTGCTCCTAAACTTCTAGCCTTGCTACCTTTCCACCTGGTCTCCTGGACACACAGTATGTCTACCTTCCTCCTCTGCATCATGTCAACCAACTCTCTACTTTTTCCTGTCATAGTTCCACATTCAACGTCCCTACTCTCAGTCCTATACTCTTGGCGTTCCTCTTCTCTCTCTTCCTACGAACACACTTTCCTCCTCTCCCCCTCCGACCTACAGCAGTCCAATTTCCACCAGCACCCTGTTTGTGAACTGCACCGATGGCGGTCGTTGTTAACCCAGGCCCCGACCGATCCGGTATGGAAGTCATATAATGTTTGATTTGGCAAAAGTTTTACATCAGATGCCCTTCCTGGCACAACCTTCTGTATTTATTGGCACAATAAGACACTGGCATGTGCCTTCTTGTGGCTACATTCAATCACATTTTAATATAAAAATCCTACAAAAAAAAGAACCAGTGACAGGTTCTGAGATGTAATAATGTTACATTTCAATATTTTAACAAATTCTATATAAACACTGTTTAATAAATAATATCTTAAAATATTGAACTGTACAGAACATGTCAGTGGTTATTTCTACAGTAAATGGGTTGATAATGTGTGGTGGACAGAGACAAATGGGAATTCAAAGGTAGTCTGAACACACATTAGAGCATTTGTTGTCAGTTTATCCATCTGCCCAGTTCTTCTGTGCAGCCTGTCTGGAAACTGTGTGGATGGACACATAGTGTGGATCTGGTGCCAAGCATTAACAATCAAATCCTGACAAACGTATACATCTTTTATGTCACTTATGATGATATTGGATGTAAACATTTAGCTCACTGTCTTGTAATCCATTTGCTTTCGGCACACAGGAAGTTTTTAATTATGGAGGCTGAGCTTAAGAAACAGTTTGGTTCATTTTGATGGCTGTTGTCTGCTTAATTACTGGAGACACGCACACGCACATGCAGTAGCACACTTCTCTTTCTGACTGGCTACCTCAGCTACATCTCAGGTAGTAAACAAAAAGTTTAAAAGCAAACCCTGCATTTGTTTCTGACTGTCAAAACTCCAGCAGACTGTGTTTCCAGTGTGAACATGGAGCGTGTGACAGCAGCTCCTCATGCCTGGTTAGCTCCCCTAGCAGTACTGAGGTTTTGGTTTGGAGATTTAGTGCTAGCAATTTTTTGAAAATTACAAATCAATATTACAGGTTCTAAATTTTTAACCTTGTTTTCATAAAAGCAGATTGTGTTTACTTTGAGGTAGACTTCTCTGTATAGAGAACGTAACAACAATCTGTACTACACGTTTGAAAAAATGTTCCATTTAGTCTGCATGTAAATAAAGTCTGAGTTAGTGACGCGGCAGCATTCTGTGACAGTTTGCCCTCTAGATGCCCTTTGAGTGCAATAGAGAGTTCACTACATGCTCCTCAGGAAGCTTAGAAAAACCAATCTAAATACATTAAGAATGAATGTAAATGAATTAATGACAATAATGATGACAAATCTGCATTTGTGAAATAAACAGACTTGCCATGCAAATGTATCCTGATAAAAATATTGCGCACATTGAAAGGAATTCCCTTGACAAACCCCGTCTTTTAAAATGACAGTTGAAGACTTTAATTTTTCTAAACAGAGTTCTTTTTGTCATGGAAAGGCTTGGACAGAGGGAAATAAGCATCACACGGTCATTCACCTATGACTTGCTCTCTCATAGCATTCACTGTGTGTGGTAGGGCTCAGATCTCTGCAGTGCTAACTTCATTCCTTCTGCCTTTTGTCCCCTTTCATCCTTTCCTTCTATGGCTTTATAGAAGGTATACTTGTCATTAAAAAATGCCCACAAAAAGACATGGAAAAGGCATGCTAATCGAATAGGTTAACATGGAAATAAATTTTCTTATAGGTAACACTCTGCAGTAAATGTGGAACAAAGTACATTTTGGATAAGTCTTGCATTTGAAATGCTGCTGTGTGTGTGTGTGTGTGTGTGTGTGTGTGTGTGTGTGTGTGTGTGTGTGTGTGTGTGTGTGTGTGTGTGTGTGTGTGTGTGTGTGTGTGTGTGTGTGTGTGTGTGTGTGTGTGTGTGTGGGTGGGTGTGTGTGTGTGTGTGTGTGGGTGTGTGTGCCTGCATGAGTGCGTGCGTGCGTGCGTGTGTGTGTGTGACTATGAGATGTCGATGGATTCCTTTGTATGAGCATTAATTATTTTTATGTGTTTGTTGCAAGTTTTTTTTTTCATTTAAATGTATCTGTATCTATTTTAATTTGAGCTGCATGCTTTGGTTAGAATGTGAAGATGTTTCGCGGAAAATATTGTCTTTTTTTTTTCCTGGTTCCTCTGTTTGGGGTCATCATATATATATATATATATATATATATATATATATATATATATATATATATATATATATATATATATATATATATATATATATATATATATATATATATAATCAGTTGGTCCTGATATATGACTGAATGACAAGTTTGTCCAGATATGTATTTTAGCTGAACATGACTTCCAGTAAATCCCTGAAGGCATTCTCTCTGCATATATTCACTATTTCATTTAATTTTCAACCTGTGAGAATCTTCTGGTTGAATACAAATATCACTTGCTGTACATTTATCTCTCATTTCGTTTACATGATCCTGCCCTAAAAGCCTTTTAATATATGTTGGTGTACCCACATGCGCAGAAGTAATCATTACTTGAAGATAAGTGAACTTTTATCAGAAAACCGGATATTTTCAAAATGTTTTTTTCTTTACCTTCATTTTCTACATTTCTTCCATTTGTGTAAATTTTGATAATAATGAAGTACAATGTGAAAGAATGCAATGAGCAACACAAAATAAATTTCCCATATCACACTTCGATTAATGCAAAAACTATGCATTTTTCATTTTCTGCCGCTGAATCCGCTCTAGCGGGTCACGGGGAGCTGAGGCCTATCTCAGCTGGCTTAGGGTGTGAGGCGGGAGACACTCCGGGCACGACGCCAGTGCACCACGGAGCCACATACAAAGACATACAACCACGCACACACACTCACTCCTACGGGCAATTTGGGACCAAAAAATATGTAATAGATATAATTTCATTTGTTAATCTTTATTGCTCTCAATCAAAACATAAGCAGCAAACATGCACAAGTGTGTCTGTTGGCACAGTTTTCAGGAACAATTGAACAGTAGTGCTCTGTAATATAATGAATTTTCAGAGCTCAATTTGTTCTGGTATTGCTGCGATTAATACCATGCAGAATTACATCTATTTTAATAGATTTACTATTAGAAATTACTGTTTGCTCAATTTCCCCAGTTAATTTTATATTTGGTGGTGACATGATTAATGAGATGAGATAGAGTTGATTTATTGTAGCTCCTGTTAGGAGCCCTCCTGGAGTGGCCAGCGTCCCTCTCATGCAAACCTTTGATTTGTTCTCTGCTTATTTATTCAATTGTTTTTATCTCTTGTTATTTAATGAGATTCATAGCTAGGCAGTATCTAGATGAAGCATATTACCACTGTCCAGACCTTACAGGCCAATATTGATGGTGAAACCAATTTTATTATTCATGCACATGCAGAAGGGAGTAAGAATTTCACTACTGAAATTAAGTTGCACACCTAGCTTCATTGTGTTACTGCTTAATCTCGTTTTTACTTTGATAATTTCAATTAATTTATCTGGTCATATCAATTCACATTCAACGTTGTCAGGTACTCAAACTTTATTGTTATTGGTTGATTTTAATTAAAAATTCCTGTTTGGTTTTTTTTTTTCCCCTTCTGTTTGTTCTCTTTTGTAATTGTTGAGTAATTTAATGCAACTTGGTAGCATTCCCTCTCTACTAGTCTGTGTATGTTGGATGGATCCTTTGAGGCCATGAACCGTAGTGTTGTCTCCTTTTAGTGGTTCAGCTCTTCAGACTGGCCTTTAGACTGGGGATGGAACCCAGAGGACAGGCTGGTGGAAACTCCAATAAGGTGGCATAACTCTCTCCAGAACACCATTGTGAACTGGGGACCTCTAACCAACACCACGTCCGCTGGAAGGTGGTGGAGCTGGAACACGGGATAAAGGACCACTTCAGCAGTCTCCATGGCTGATGAGAGATTGCGGAGGGGCATGAACTTAGCCATCTCGCTGAACCGGTCCACTACTATCAAGATGGCACTGTAACCAGTGTAAGCCTGGCAGCAAAATACAAAGAGATGTGGAGGATAGTATCTGGACTAGAAGAGTTCTCCTCTTTGACTATGTATCAACCTCCAACTTGATGCCCTGACATGACAGGGCATCAAGTTGGGGGTTGTGGGATCCTGGCCGGTTGTAGAGGAAGAAATTGAACCTGGCGAAATCATAGCCCACCTGGGCTGTTGAAAGTTCCGTCTCTGAACTGAGTGGGTATATTCTAGATTCTTTTGATCAGTCCATATGAGGAAGGGGGACTTGGTTCTCTCTAACCAGTGGTGGCACTCCTCCAATACCAGCTTCACCACCAGAACTCTGTTGAGAAAGCCTGGAATAAAGAGCACGCTGGTGCGACCTTCTCTCACTCCACTCCACTATGAGGATCAATACAGTACAGTGTGTATCAATAGAGTACTTTACTCCTACTTGTAAGCAGCTGTAAATAAGATAAAAACATGTTGTGTATATGTGTGTGCGTGTGTGTGTACGTGTGTGTTTGTTGTGATGCTGATCATACACAAACAGGACTGAAGTGGAGCTCTTTAGCCAAATATAACCTCACTTTACTAATGGTCATAACCAACAGTAAATAATCTAAAAATGTGGAGTGTGTGTGTGTATGTGTGTGTGTGTGTGTGTGCATGTGTGTGTGTGTGTGTGTGTGTGTGTGTGTGTGTGTGTGTGTGTGTATCCGATATCACGCTGAGGACACATACAGGTACAATGACACATATACATGAGGCAGGCTACACGTACACAAACCAAAGCAGTGCCAACTATTTAGCTAAATATTAGCTGACTTC